>NW_018403543.1:1600220-1655110 GCF_002113885.1 Mizuhopecten yessoensis | reverse complement strand
TGTCCTGGATGTGACACAAAGGGCTATAACTCTCTCTATATATATGTCCTGGATGTGACACAAAGGGCTATAACTCTATATATATATGTGTCCTGGATGTGACACAAAGGGCTATAACTCTATATATATATGTCCTGGATGTGACACAAAGGGCTATACCTCTCTATATATATATGTCCTGGATGTGACACAAAGGGCTATAACTCTTTATATATTGGGGCATGCATTTAACCCAAATTAAGTATTTGACATTCAGCCATTCCAAAAGTTACTGACATGTATACATCTGTAACATTAAATGAGTATTTGAGATATAATAAAGTGACACACTGACTTACAAACTGATGGATTGCAAATTAAACCTTTGGTCCTTCTGGTAGTACCAGTAAGAGATTAAGTCTTGTATTAACCTACCATGCCAGTGTCTGCCCTAGTTCCAGGTGAGTCTCTGCTCGTTAGGAGCTGGTGAACACAGGTGACTGGTCCTGGCTGCGATGGTGTTGTTGAACATCCTCTCCTGTTGGTCGGGCAGCACCTTGTGGATGACCACTAGGTACAAGTAATTACACAGGGTCCAGCCCAGGCTCATCATTGTAAAGCGGCCACTCAGTAAAGGTTTCACTTCAATGTCTTGTGCGAGGATTCCTATGAAGGCATCCTCGTTAGGAATGGGTGTTCTATACCTGCTCACGTCTATAAGTCTTGTCACGACGTCCGAGGACAGAAGATAGCCAGCCCCGCTGGCATACCTAGGGTAGAACTCTTCCCCGTACCACTCCTCGGGCACATACCACACACTGTTAGGGTCCCGCAGCACCTCGTGCGGTTTATTGGACACACTACCTATGTACAAGTCATTCGCATCTCTATGGTGCAATATGAGTATATGTAACAGGTGAGTATTGACAAAACAATCATCATCTGTTTTCAGCACAAATTCTGTTGGACATGACTGGCTGGCCCAGTGAAGTCCATGTAAAACCTTATAGGTGAGATTCCTGTAGGAGTCTATATAGCTGCCTTTGAGTACATCATTGTAAGTTTTTATTTCCAGATCTATTTGTCGATCCACTGTATCACTATTGGATTCCTGCTGTGAACCAACCCCTAAGAGAAAGACACATCCCCAGGCATCAGGAGGCAGGTTGTGCCTCTGAGGCTGGCACCACGAATTCCTGATAGCAATTCTACGATCAAACTCTGTTCTGGTCGACACTATGAGAACTAGAAACTGATATTTTTGTCTACATAACTTGGTATTTCCTAAATTATTATTAAAATCATAATTTGATATATTCCATTTTGGAGGTTTATTTTGTATTTTTGAAGTCACATAGTTGTTTGGGTCTAGGTCCATGGGCCTGGGTATGAGCTTTGGCCTGTGATGGGCGTGGTACTGACTTCGTACCCGTTCCCACTCCTCAGGCACATAAGGCACAGTGTTGGAGAAATACTTCAGTAAAATGGTATACAGTATAATGAACCCTACAGTCACCACCAAAACTGTTGTAATGCTAGCTTTAAGTAGAACTTGCGGAGAGGTCCTACGTCTTCGCATCACCGTAACGGATACCATAAACGATGCTAACCCCTTCCGACTGCTGTTGTCTGTATTTTCTGTCAAAGCTTTGTGATTCTCGTTTGGATCAATATCATGTTGGCCCTTACAAAGTAAATCAGTCAGCTTGGACGAACTCATGGCTGATGATGCTGGGTGATGATGTGGAGCAGGGAGGAGAGTCCCTGTCAAAGCACAGAAAGGAGCTAAGGCTATGATCAGATGACCTTTGTCGACGTTGGTCAATCATGTTTCCTCACAATCGCCAACTACCACCCATGCCATCATGAAAAGATAATCATCTGTATTGGGAATGTGTTTCAGTCAATTTTCACTTCATCTTGTTCCTGTTAAAGATAAAAAAATATTGTTCAATAAACTATACAGGACAAAGGACACTAACATTGTTCACTTTTAGCAGGGGTGTACATACTCCATTCCACTAGCTCAACCTACAGGAGAAATAGATTTTATGTAAGGACTAGTAACATTTTCAGGATTTACTATGAAAATATAAGTTGAGCTATTGTTTGTTATTGACAAACATTTGTCTGTAGGCCCATTGTACAATAATGACAATTAAAATTTATGATTTCCAGGCAAGGGCTCACGTGTCATCAGATTTATATATCAAATATGTTAATGACTATAAACATACAAAATATCAGTCAATACGTCACCAAACGTTAAACACAAAATCATGTGCATACCAACAGAGTAAAATCCTACGCGATCAATGCCAGGGACGAGTAAATTTTACGTGAGGGCAATTGCAAGTGAAAAATTGAATATTTACCTACAGCTGTTACATGAGATTTTTGTTCAAGCCTGCCTTTAATTCTTTCCTCATAAATGTTCGTATGATTTCAGTTGACCCTTGACATTTATAGGTCAAATATAATTTTTCCTGGATTTTTAAGAGTTGAAACACTAACCATTATATGAAATAGACACGTGCTTTAAAACCCAAGAGTCTAATCTCATTTTGGATAGCCAAAAACATACTATATATATAGCTATCATTTAGTATCAAGGTTCTACTGAAAGAACTGAAGTATCTTAACCCTTTCACCCCTATGTAACTTTAGTCGACTCTACCATGCATTGATATGGATGAGTCCATTATGGTTTACAGTTGTGAAAGGGTTAAAGAACTCTAGTCTATATTTCGTTTAAGTATTGATATAAACTTTGTAAAAAAACAGACATAATTATTTTCATTCACAAACTGTACGTAACAGTTTATGTATGTAACATCATGTACAAATGCCCTATGGCTTTTGAACCTCGGAGAAATAAAGAATCTTGTTTCCCTCCGGTAAGGGCAATAAATGTATAATATAATATTTCCCTGTTGTAAATCATTTAAATTGTCAAGTAACAAATATCTTTCATATGTACATGTATAAGGCATATTGTTCTGTGAATGATAACATTAATAAGCTTCCTGCCCAAATTTTTTAATGCAGCAGCATTCTCATGGAGAGTATTTATATTGTCAATGCACATTTTCTGAATGACAATACGCCATTCAGCTATATACACACCAAGCAATATGTATACGTAGTATGCAGTACATGTATGTAGATCTAATTTTCTACAGGAGATTCTACATTCCCAAGTGATATAAATATATATATTGGATATATATATACTCTAATGTCAAACAACAGATACATATATTATTTATAACCTGTCACCTGAAATGTCATACATCATTTGTAATGACATATGATAAATGTAGTTTACATAGTAGAG
Source organism: Mizuhopecten yessoensis (assembly GCF_002113885.1). Taxonomy (NCBI): domain Eukaryota; kingdom Metazoa; phylum Mollusca; class Bivalvia; order Pectinida; family Pectinidae; genus Mizuhopecten; species Mizuhopecten yessoensis. The sequence goes on along the minus strand of NW_018403543.1, from coordinate 1,651,794 downwards.
ACAAAATATCACAGTACATGTAGTTGATGCTCATCAAATCCATCGCTATTTCACCATTGAATGTAATTATATTTAAAGGATGTGTAGAAGAAGACCTAGCTAGCTATATCTAATATAAACTCACAAAATGTGACACATTTAATTTATATAAAATTTAAAACTGTATGTATTTTGTACTCTCATTTTTGAAGAATAAAGAACGACGACGATTACGACAACGACAACGATGATGACGCTTACAAAATAAACATATGAATGAACAATGCAACATGCATGTATAGATTATAAATGTCACCTGTACGTACATTACCTGGCCTGTAACACACCGAGACAAGTCTAGATCTAGATACTGTCACATTTCCTGTTGTCCCACAGTCATATATACATTTGTTGCCTTAAGTAGTTTAAATGTTTAGCAATACATGCATAAACATGTACATGACGAACACTAAAGCTTAAACATGATAATGAAATAGATGAGATATGATGTGGTCAAGTGTGTGTATATATGTATATATGAGCCGGTGGCAGTGGGCTACATTAGAATATATACACTGATCCAATACAAAAAGAGGACACTCACTTGATGATGACAGTGCGACATATGTATGTATTTCATTGTCCCCAAGCTGGAAGAACTGGAGCAGAAAGACTCGCCTACTACACACTACAGGCCATTAATAAATCATGACTGCACACACATGTATACACGATAGTTCACTTCACATCTTTCAATGTTTTTAAAATGCTGCAAAGCTATATCTATTCAAATCCTATTTAAACATGTGATTCATTATATTACTGAATATAACTGATTCTTGTCGTATTCATATTTCTTCAGCAAAAAGGAAATTACCTCAAATAGTTTTCTCCTAAAGACTTACAAATAACCCCACAACTTGTACATTACATAACATTTGACAGTGTATATAGTGTCAATTCCAAGTATCTCTATTTTGAACCAAAATGAAACCTTCCTAATTTTTCCGTATATATAGTTCTGACTTTTGAAATCAGCTAAATTAATTGAATACTGCTATTTTTTTCAAATTCATCAAATTCTGATGATCTCTAACTCTCTGAGCAAGTCTCACTGCAGGCAAAACACTGGGGAATTCCACTGTTGTTTTTCATGCATACTGTAACATACCCTTTATTTCATTTTGGATACAATTGTAGTGAGACTGTGCCACGACTAGTTTATCATTGGTGACCAAGCCTTCACAGCAATAAGCTAGACAGATGTATTTTCATAGGAGTTTCAGGGTTAGACACTATAACTAACTGTCTTTGCTTGGTAGTCCACAGGACTGGTTGAATAGATTATTTACTACTCCTTCATTAATGCAACTCTAGTCCAAAGATTATCAAGATCAACATCACGAAAAACATCATTGAAAGTAATTGACACTTAAAATAACTACTGTCGTAAAAATATGGTGAAGTTTTAGGAAAATTTTGACAATTATCATGCAATATATCTTATTTTAAGCAGTTTTCAAAATTTTGAAAAGGAATATTCTTATTTTATAATCATATTTTTTACTAGCCCAAAATTAAAGGACCAGTTAGGCTAGGTGATTCACTAGCCAAGTGTTCACTTCGTATACACTCCACTTAAGAGGAGTGTATACAAAGGGAACACTTGGCTAGCGAAGATGCACTAGTCCTGGCTGAAATCTAGTAGTCCAGGACTAGCGGACTAGTGTTAGCGTCGACCCCCGAGTTTGTAGGTCAAGGGTTCAAATCCTGGAATGACATATGACTTGCAGAGTTTCATTTCAACTCATTTCAATGCTCATATAGTCTTCCTGTCATTAGGTTAGTGTTTGTTCAGCAAACAATTAATCCTGCAGTATTTGTACTATCATTCATATGTGAATTAATATTTGGTTTTATAGTTGTCAAACTTTGAACAAAATCTCTTTCGGTAATATTCACCAAATTTCCAATAATTGGAAGAAAAAGAATGTAAGACCAGATCAGCAGAATAGATATTTGAAGCAAATATCAATGATTTTGAGACCATTAAATATTCATAGTAAATTCATTTTTTTTTTTTTAAATAATTGTTGTGAAGCTATATTTCAAAATTATCTTAAAAGCATTTTTTTCACAAATCAAAGAATTTAATGTTCTTTGGTAGTTTCTTACCATGATTAAATCATCTTTGTTCCTTTTGGTAAAATTGGCAACTGTTTATTCATCAATCAAAATATGTGCATTGCAAGTTTAATGATTGCTCTACGATATCATGGAATTAGATTTACTATATATATAAGTCTGTGACAATAAGTACCTATGGATAAAAAGTGTGTTCAACTTTCAGCCATTTTCAAATTGGACAATGAAATTAAGCATCAATTTGTTCAAAAAATAATAATTAACTATGTATTTTCAATATTTATGTTGAGGTAAAATTTGATTGAAATTGATTACAAACTGGCTTCACCATAATTACTTTTTAAGAATTTAACTCACATTTAAATTTATATCTTTTTTTATAACCCAAGGTTTTGTTTAATTTCACCCTTATATATATACAAACATTTTTAAGTTATAAATATCAGTTTAGATGTTGTTATGATAAAAACTTACTGTGTTCATGCATGTTTCATGAACCAGGGATAGGCACTAACTTTTTTTATTTGTTAGTCCACAGGACTAGTTGAATAAATTGTATTACTAGTCCTTCGTCAATGTAACTATAGTCCAAGATTTCCTGATAAGGAAACATCGCAATCTACAGCACAAAACATCAAAAGTAATCGTTGGTAGAGGACTTAAAATATCTACTGCCATAAAAATATGGGGAAGTTTTAGGTAAAATCTGACGATTATCATGCAAATATTATTTCATGTAGTTTTCTAAATTTTAGAAAGTAATACTTATTTTATAATCATATTTTTCACAAGTCCAAAGGACCACTTAGGTTAGGTGATTCACTAGTCCTTGCTGAAATCTACTAGTCGAGGACTAGCGGACTAGTGTTAGTGTCGACCCCTGTGAACAGTTGTGTGGTCGGAAGAATTTCATGTGTATGTATGCTATGGTCAACCATGTATTTAGGTTAAAACAATCTAATGACAAAAAAGACAAAGGAAGACTAACAAAATATATGCAGTAGGCCTAGCCATACACTACTAAACAGGCTTAAACAAGGTTTCAACCTACATACATTTTGAGGGTAAAACAACTTTGTGCAAAATGACCCAGGACAAAAAGGATTTAAGGCAAAATGACCCGACACCGTTTCACTATCAGTCGCTAGGTACCAAGATTTTTCTTCCTTGTGACATTTTTGTACTCAGTCGTTTTGGTACCAAGATATTTCTTCCTTGTATAAGACATTTTAGTACTCACAAAAGTTGTTCAATATTTTGTAAGACTATTGGAACATGGACAACCGTTTCATCTACATTCTTTGTTTTCTTCATGTGTGTTGCTGATTTTAATTTTCAAATTCTTTAACATGTTTTCGTGTGTAACAAAAAATCACCAAAACTCCCTTTTCTAAGGATACTACTGTGTATTAAAGCAAATATAATTCGAACGAATCTAATTAATTTACTACTGCGCGCGGAACCATTGTTTCTAGTTATAACAATCAAGTGGAAAATGACAAAGATATGTGTACAGTAGATTGGTCTATAGTTTAACTGCACAGGCTAAGTTATAACTTACTACAACAGTTAACCTAAGCAAAGAGACGCTTAAGATCACAAGGAATTGCTGTTATCTGAGTATCTTTTCATTTAGATTATATCAGACTAGCTAACTCCTGTATATATTCAGCAACTCAGCTTTTATTGAGGCCAGCGTGTTTTCATTAAAACGTACGTACCAAGGCTAAACTTTATCCTCATAAGAATGTTTCTAGTTAATCATTTGCATTCGATGCGTTTTAAAGTAATTTCTATTGAAACGTATCATAGCCTACTGTAATTTGAAAAAATAAACAACAATACTGTTTAAATATGTCCGTGTCGGCGTGTGTTTTGTCTGTGATCAATGATTGACGCCAGCTTCATATTGTAATTCACACATGTAACATGGCTTAAATGATATCTCCACTTCACTGAGTACATGCTTAGATACAAGTTTACATTGTGTATTTAATAAAACAATGTTAAAATAAGGAGTCGATTAAACTTACCTATTTCGACACATATTCGATGAAAGTTATGCCACAGCTAGTACATGAACTTGTATCGTATCATCGTATGATTGCCCCCGTGTCAAGGTCGGAAGGGGCTATAACTCGAGACACACCTCCAAGGTTTAACATAGAGGTTGCAATACACTAATTTATGCGCATTGAATAAGCGTTGAATCCGAAGTCGTGAAGCTACCTTAAATATGCTACCGTAATAAGTTTAAAGATTACTTATATTAGGGAAGTAAAAATAGTAAATTCTGAAATACAAAAGTAAAATTTAAAAGATATTGTTTTGATCGAAAAGAGGATAGGAAATAATAAACAATGACACGGAATTGGCCAACATGCATAGACAGCTGGAATAAGCCCTTCTTCGAATTCCGGAATAAAAAAAACGTTTAAAGTAACGGAAATATCTTAAACAGTTTTCATATATACAGGTTTACAAGATACTGCATACGTGGTATATTATAAGGAATACGTATAATACTGTCCAAAACGGGTATCAATAAATCCCTGATACTATGAATACTTTATATTACCAACTAATCGGGGTTATCCCGTACCCTAATTACCCAGCCCCATGTGCTTCCCAGACTGAGATACCTTGGCCAACCAAAGATGACTGAGATCAAAACAAGTTTGGCCCGGGGTAACACGTGGAAAGCCTTGACAGTGGCGGGAAAATATGATGTCGTATGCTTCATGACGTCATAGGTATGTGGACTGCAACGTTAGCCGGATTTGCACCAAGTTAGCGGGGCACGTTCGGTCACTCAATCTCGCAACAGAGAAAACGTTCAACAATTCTTAAGATTATTATTATTTCTTTATTTTTCCAATTTGAAGAGTTACAAACACACCATATACAATTTAATTTATAGTAAATTCATAACTAAATATATACTTATGTACAAAAATAACATGAAACATCAATGTTAAAGACATTGTTCGTCTTCGATAAAATTTTAAGCACACTGTTAAAAGGATAATTCATTGTATTGTAATCTGACAAGGAGTGCAAGTAGCAATTAGCTCTATATCAAACTCAGTACTAAAAGGGCACCAAAGATCGTCTCTAAGTGCCAAAGTATTTGTAGGATAGTAGAGGACAATGTGTGAAGAAATGTCAGTGTGTAAAATACTACAAAAAATGACACAATTCAATTACATTGGTAGATCTTATGTCTACGCACAACCGAACTACTTTGAACTCCCCTAACGTCTCCTAATCTGTGCGCACACTGAGCTACTAACCAAAAAGTCACTTGTTCTGAGCGTACGTTCACAAACCGACCATTAATTTCCGTGTGCTGCACTGAACAATAAAGTCCCATGACAGATTTCCATAAACTAGGTATTAGATATTTATGATAATTAATAGCATTTACCTTAATAAGATAGGATTCGTCTCATCTTTAATAAAGCAAAAAGAAGAGGTATCGCAATAATCTCTATCGAGATTTCCAATGATGGAAGATTACTATGAATTACTATGAATATTGAAATGGCATCTTTATAACCCAAACAGAATGTCAAACTGTCAAATATAATTTGGCATGGGTAGACGGGGCTAATCGTCTGGATATATGTATTATCACACGTAAGTTAAGTATTTTATTCAGAACAAAATATACCTATAATTTGAATAACTATTTCATTATTGATGTAAAGGATTTGACAACAGCCCAAGACTTATATGAGTCTTCTCCCATCCTTTACATATGTCTTCTGTTTTAGCCGAAATAGATCAGCTCGTCAGCCTCGTGTGGATAGCACCGTCGTAAAATTGTGACGTCATAAAAAGTCAATGGCGATCGTGACGTCATTGAAAGGTGAATGGCCAACACTTATATGTCACTTAACATGCTTTTGTTTACAAATTGGACTTCGATTGAGTTGTGAATGAAATAACAGGAGGAGAGAAAAACAATCATCCCCTATATCATGGGGTGTAACAGGGAAATCTCCAACCCTTGGGGTTATTTTTTGGTTGTCTAACCCTCAGGTTGGACAACAAATAAATCACCCATAGGATTGGAAATTTCTTTGTCACTCTCTCAGGGTAGGGGAAGATTCTATTAATTTTAATCTCATTAGATATTTTGAAGACTTAACTACGGTGGACTGAGACTTTAATATTATGGTCTGTAAGAGGAAAATGGCGAAGGATAGCAATAAACAAAAGCGTTACGTAGGATTTTCTGTTTAATACATTTCTTGGAACGACTGGTAATACTATTGGCTGTGACCCGTCAATCATAATCTGTCAGTTGATTGGACATCGATCACAATGACGTCAAAATCATATCGTATTTTTAATCCGATATCGCTTTATCGTACTGATAATTTTCCACTATTACGTCAAATAAATGATTAGCACATGGATTTATATACTATCAGAATTCAATCGAAAAAATACTACAATAAAAAAACTGTTATAAGTTATTACCGTAAACAAATTTCTATAAACACAAACAAAAGATGAAGAGATATTTAAATATTAAATTCGTGACTTCATGCAATATGTAAATAGAAGTTTAAAGATACCCCATTCGTATAGATATACAGAGTTCAAGGTCGTGTCCTTGCAAAACACTGATAAATTTGTAAAAGTACTCCAACATCAAGGTGCACACACGAACCTTACATGTATAGTCGCTAAACAACGACACAGCATAAATCCAACTAACTAACGTCAAGTGTTATTCTCGTTCACTAACTGACAATCAATGCTGAAGTATACTAGTAATACATTAACTTTTATATAGATTAAACGGAAACAAAAATGTAGGGGCCAGGATTAGGTAATAGGCGGTATTACATTGAGACAATCATATCTATTATATATATATATATATAATAATGATTAATAATTCGAGGTTCTTATATACCGCTTTATCACAACCTAGTTCGTAGGTCGTCTCAAAGCGGTTCACAAATGAGTATCCGTGGTTATAGGGCCTTAGCAACCATCCAATATCTTTCTCAACTCCCTGGGGAGCATACAGCAGGTGCTGCCATTTCAGCGCTCACAGCTAGCATTCTACAATTCTAGCACTGCCCAACCACGTACTCCAACCAAGTACTCATTTACAGCTGAGTAGACTGGATCAAAGTATCTTGTTCACAGATACAACTGTTATATACATGATATAAATTATATTATACTCTCCGTATCTTGTTTCTATGTTTTGTTGTTTGACTTCCTGTTCCAGGAATAAAATGAAAAGTTGAAGAGTGAAGTTGTTTCGATTCATCTCTTAATAATCCTCTCACATCGCAAACCCAGTACACAACACTGTGCCGTGACGTGACTCTAACCTGCAATCCTTCGGTCACGAGCCATTAGACTACCGTGCGTCCTATCACGCTCTCTACAAGATATCTAACCACGAGGCGAGACGTGAGGGTACATATCTACATGCGCTTTGTCAACATTCCCTGAACAGGACAACGTACACCCGTTTACATAAAAAAGACCTACCTCCCTTTTCATTTTTTTGACATAGGCCCCCGACACCCATTTTAAAATTAAAAGATAGTTCAATTCAAACAATGGATAATTATTGACAAAAACTGCAGTACATGAATTCCTATGATTGATATAACCAAATGGATATCGCGATTTTTCATTGTTATCTTATCACGAGGCGAGTCGTGATGTTTCATATCTATCTACTCTTTGTCAACAGCACTTCCTGACAGTATACATCTGTGTACAACATGTGTATATATATAATGGGCATCTCCAACAGTTTGTACGTCTCAATTCAATCAAACATCAGTAGTTCATAAGTTCGAGTGTTTCTTTTTTTCTATGCAGTCTGTTATGGATGTGATATACAAGGAGCTCAACATCAGCGTGAGAAAGTGAATTTGGTGAAGATTAGAAATACGCCTTTCTATAAAGAACCTTTAAAGTGCATGGGACTAAATGGCTTCTCTACACGACTCGTCCTTTTATTGTATAACGGAGGCCGAGCTCCCACCGGAGAATAGACTTCTCTATACAGTCGTCAGTCTCCTCTCCGCATCCCTAGGCATCTTCGGTTCTTCCTGGCAAATCATCACGTATGCTCCGGAAACACAGGCCTTCATGAGGCGAGAAAACAGTCCAGAGCAACAGCGACGACAATCTATACAACCAAACCCCGTGATAGTGCTGTTCCTGGCCCTCACCAATCTAACCTCCTGTATAGGTAGGTTTTTAATAGTATTGTTTCTAACAACAATTTCAACCGGTGTATAAGTAACCCCTCACCCCCTAGTATAGTATTGTTTCTGACACCAATTTCACCCTGTGTATAAGTACTCCCTCTCCCCATAGTATAGTCACCCCGTGTATAAGTACTCCCTCTCCCCCTAGTGTAGTATTGTTTCTGACACCAATTTCACCCTGTGTATAAGTACTCCCTCTCCACCTAGTATAGTATTGTTTCTGCCACCAATTTCACCCTGTGTATAAGTACTCCCTCTCCCCATAGTATAGTCACCCCGTGTATAAGTACTCCCTCTCCCCCTAGTGTAGTATTGTTTCTGACACCAATTTCACCCACCCCGTGTATAAGTACTCCCTCTCCCCCTAGTGTAGTATTGTTTCTGACACCAATTTCACCCCGTGTATATAGGCAACCCTTCTGTATATGAAAATATTGTTTCTGACATCAATCTCACCCAGTGTATACGTAACCCTTTTGTATATGAAGGTATTATTTCTGAAACCAATTTCACCCCGTGTATAAGTACTCCCTCTGCCCCTAGTATAGTATTGTTTCTGACACCAATTTCCCCCTGTGTATAAGTACTCCCTCTCCCCCTAGTATAGTATTGTTTCTGCCACCAATATCACCCCGTGTATAAGTACTCCATCACCCCCTAGTATAGTATTGTTTCTGACACCAATTGCACCCTGTGTATAAGTACTCCCTCTCCCCCTAGTATAGTAATGTTTCCGACACCAATTTCATCCTGTGTATAAGTACTCCCTCTCCTCCTAGTATAGTATTGTTTCTGACACCAATTTCATCCTGTGTATAAGTACTCCATCTCCCCCTAGTATAGTATTGTTTCCGACACCAATTTCATCCTGGGTATAAGTACTCCATCTCCCCCTTGTATAGTATTGTTTCTGACACCAATTTCCCCCTGTGTATAAGTACTCCCTCTCCCCCTAGTATAGAATTGTTTCTGACACCAATTTCACCCTGTGTATAAGGACTCCCTCTCCCCCTAGTATAGTATTGTTTCTGACCCCAATTTCACCCTGTGTATAAGTACTCCCTCTCCCCATAGTATAGTATTGTTTCTGACACCAATTTCACCCCGTGTATATAGGCAACCCTTCTGTATATGAAAATATTGTTTCTGACATCAATCTCACCCAGTGTATACGTAACCCTTTTGTATATGAAGGTATTATTTCTGAAACCAATTTCACCCCGTGTATAAGTACTCCCTCTCCCCCTAGTATAGAATTGTTTCTGACACCAATTTCACCCTGTGTATAAGGACTCCCTCTCCCCCTAGTATAGTATTGTTTCTGACCCCAATTTCACCCTGTGTATAAGTACTCCCTCTCCCCATAGTATAGTATTGTTTCTGACACCAATTTCACCCCGTGTTTAAGTACTCCCTAACCCCCTAGTATAGTATTGTTTCTGACACCAATTTCATCCTGTGTATAAGTACTCCATCTCCCCCTAGTATAGTATTGTTTCTGACACCAATTGCACCCTGTGTATAAGTACTCCCTCTCCCCCTAGTATAGTATTGTTTCCGACACCAATTTCATCCTGTGTATAAGTACTCCATCTCCCCCTTGTATAGTATTGTTTCTGACACCAATTTCACCCTGTGTATAAGTACTCCCTCTCCCCCTAGTATAGTATTGTTTCTGACACCAATTTCACCCCGTGTTTAAGTACTCCCTAACCCCCTAGTATAGTATTGTTTCTGACACCAATTTCACCCTGTGTATAAGTACCCCCTCTCCCCCTTGTATAGTATTGTTTCTGACACCAATTTCATCCTGTGTATAAGTACTCCATCTCCCCCTTGTATAGTATTGTTTCTGACACCAATTTCATCCTGTGTATAAGTACTCCATCTCCCCCTTGTATAGTATTGTTTCTGACACCAATTTCCCCCTGTGTATAAGTACTCCCTCTCCCCATAGTATAGTCTTGTTTCTGACACCAATTTCACCCTGTGTATAGGTACTCCCTCTCCCCCTAGTATAGTATTGTTTCTGACCCCAATTTCACCCTGTGTATAAGTACCCCCTCTCCCCCTTGTATAGTATTGTTTCTGACACCAATTTCCCCCTGTGTATAAGTACTCCCTCTCCCCATAGTATAGTCTTGTTTCTGACACCAATTTCACCCTGTGTATAGGTACTCCCTCTCCCCCTAGTATAGTATTGTTCCTGACACCAATTTCACCCCGTGTTTAAGTACTCCCTAACCCCCTAGTATAGTATTGTTTCTGCCCCCAATTTCACCCTGTGTATAAGTACTCCCTCTCCCCATAGTATAGTATTGTTTCTGACACCAATTTCCCCCTGTGTATAAGTACTCCCTCTCCCCATAGTATAGTATTGTTTCTGACACCAATTTCACCCTGTGTATAAGTACTCCCTCTCCCCATAGTATAGTATTGTTTCTGACACCAATTTCCCCCTGTGTATAAGTACTCCCTCTCCCCATAGTATAGTCTTGTTTCTGACACCAATTTCACCCTGTGTATAAGTACTCCCTCTCCCCTAGTATAGTATTGTTTCGGGGGCGAAAGGTAAATTTGCGACAATACAGTAACATATAAAAGATGTCGTGCTTCAAAAATTTAAATATTTGCAGAAACACATTTCCATAACAAATTTGCAAACGAACTCTCGGTTTACGAAAAAAAACATCTTTTTTATGGTATATGATGAAACAGGCAGATACCCCGATTAAATTTGATGCCAATTAACTATGATTAAATCAGGTTCATATTGATCTCAGAAGGCAATAATCTATTCGTGTGTATAGATTGTTGCTATTATTACACGAAAATGGACATATCGAATTTTAATGGTTACATTATGTTAAAATCATCCTTGACAGTGTTGGTCTTAGCTATGGGTGGCTGCATCAGATAAAACCCCACATATTTGCCCGATATCACCATTTAAAAACAGCAACCGTACAGAAAGTATATGATAGTTTTTCTATCTTGGAAGATTACGTGATACGATTATATAAAAAAAAATATAGATTGTATATTAATTTAGATAATATTTAAGGATTAACTTGAATATATTTTTCATGTTATGGAGATATAACACAAAAAGGAGTGTACTTTAAATAAACCGTGAAGCGTTTATGATGAGAGTACACTCCGGTTTTTTGTGTTATAGCTCCATAACATGAAAATTACATTCAAGTTAATCCTTACAATTTAATCTACTATACTATGCACAATCCCTGTGGAAATCCATTTTATTGATGGACTCTTTTCTCTCAGAAATTATTACGCCACTGTATCAACCAATCAAAAGCGACGTTACAAACGGCGACGTCATTTTTTTTTACGTTATGGGCTGATAACATAAATTTGTAAATCAATGAAAATGCTTGTTAAAAGCAAGATAAAAGTATTAAGCATAAAATAGAACCATGGAAACAGGGGGAATTTCAACGACAAGACATAGTATGTCCATTCTGCAATACAAGTATTTTGGAAGAGGTCCATTTATGCAATATATTTGTAACAACGATATTATACATGTAGATACAATGTATAGTCAAAATAAGATATGAACGTATTCTAGCATATTATTACACAAAAACAAACCAACATAAATGAAAGAAATGTTCATAAAATTGAGTATGAAATTGTTAAAGAATATTAGCTATTTTGTAAAGAAAATAAAAAAAAATCATGCAAGTACATCCACCTTTTCTTAATATTAATTTCATGGGTTTGCTAACGAACACCAGATGTTTAAATAGCCTCTATATGATGTGACTTTGTCCTCTATTTAGGCTCCGTGCTGCGGTCGGTGGCTACATATTTGGTAAAGCCCCCTGCAATGAACAATACCACAGATACCACAGGGTGTCACGCATTCGTTAATGCCACATTCGTCCCATGTGTCAGTAAAGCGGTCAAGGTCGCCGGTGGAATTTTGGAGGTAGNTAATTTCAAAAGTGTTTACCAATGGTAGATTCAATTCAAAAATAAAACCAAGACCTAGGGCAGTTAATTCATTCTTAATGTTACAAATCCACGGATCATTCACGTTGACACATTCATCATAACAAGGTAGGCTTATCAAAGAATGACAAAGCAATTTGTTTAAGAATCGCTATGTTTGTCACGTCGTGGTGACGTTTGTTTGCCGTCTCACGCATTCAAGCTGCTCACACTACATATATGAGATCACTACATATATGAGATTAGCCCATTTCATTTTCTAGCGTCATTGTTCTTGCTTAGAATACATTTCAAGATCACTAAAATTAAGTGGTAAATGTTTACTGGTAGTAGAATTGTTAAATGATTGACGTACACATATATGCGTCATTTGTCAGTAAAATACTGTAATCGTCACTCTGTCACTACGCGATATACTAATTATTTTCAACTGTTCGTACTCACCAATTATAGGCCTTCACAGATTTTAGTTACGTGGCGTCCGCCCTTTGGACACTGTCTTTTGCCATAAACATCCACTCCCAGCTGGCGGGAAGACACGTGTGAGTATATATATAATATATAATATTGACTATCCTTCTCCATTAACATATATATACAGTAAACCTCATTATTCTGCCACCATTTGTTCAGATAATTTTGGTCGATGTAAAGGGTTTTGTGATAAATTAAAGAAAATGTATAGAGGAATTCTTTAGATATGTTGCTGGTAAACGAGTTTGCAAATGAATATACTGCCACCATTTGTACAGAGACTATTGGGCGACATAAAGGGGTTTGGCGATAAATTGAAGGAAATGTATAGAGGAATTCTTAAGAAACAGGAGAAAATGGGACATCGAAGTTTTTGGTGGTAAACGAGGTGGTAAATGAAACGAGGGGCGTTATATAGAGGTTTTACTGTACTCACAGCTCGTGCAATGGTAGACACGTGTTAGCATGCACAGATGTGAAAACACAATATTTAAGAAATTTGTCCCCTACCAACACCCGACTACCGGGTTACACTCTAGTGTAATTCTTTAAACCGTCCATGTCAATAAATTACTGAAGCAACTGAGTCACTATTACTTAAAGGGGATTTTGCTACGTTATTTCACCAAAAGAAATGCACACCGTATCTTATAAGTTTAAAAGGGATTTGTATTGCGATAACTCTACAATAAAAATCATTAAACGTTGTAAAGGATAATCAATACAAAATGGAGGAAGACAACCTCTACACAAGCGATATATATGGTAGAATATGTCCTCAACTTTTTGTATTCGAAGTAAGATGTCATTAAGTTGGTATTGGGCAGTCTTCAATATAGATAACTGTTGACTTTTCTTTTAAGCCCGTTAAAGGTATTCCATCTATTGACGTGGTCGGTGGCAAGTGGAAGCGTAATCGCTGGTCTTGCTGCTGTGTATTCAAGCACGAATGGGCTGTCCGTGTAAGTTATATCTAATGAACACTAATATAATATTAAGTGACGTCACAAGCAAATCTATTTTCTCCGTGTTGTTAATTTCTTTCTGGTCAAAGCTATAATTTAACAATTAAATGACACTGAACCACATTTTTGACATCAGTGGGTCTTTTTTAACAAATATACATGTATATGAAAATGTTTACGTCCATGTATCCGTAGATATGGAATTAAAATAAAACGCTCGAATACTATAATATTCTTCAAGTGCATTTGTTCATCTCAGAGGATTTAGGGCAATTTCATGCCATGATTTTAGCCGTTACACGTCCGCATTTTAACCCGTGACTTTTTATTGCAGATGCGCTGGTCAATTAGCTATATTCGGGCGTTACATGTCCACTTACATACCAATGGCCCTTTCCCTGGTGATGATCTGTGTCTTGTACTGGAAAGCCAGCATTTCAGGTAACCCTTACACGTATATGAAAATTGTCTTTTAATCATTTGCAGTACGTCATATAAGTTGCAAATGACCCATGTCTCTCTGGATCAAGATCAGTGGAACAGCTAGGGGTTATACATACATGTCAAATCATTCCAATCCGTGTGTAGAACATACATTCTGAACAGCTCAACATGTTTGACGAACTGAAACTCATACATTAAAGTGGTTGATAGACGCACTTTACCCTTTTCGTAACAAAGCGCCGGGTGTGGGATATGCGTTGCATGCTTTGTATGCTTGTTGAATTGTATGTCGCATTTTGCTTTAATCCCTTGTATTCAGTATGCTTGATGAACTGTATGCGGCGTTTCGATTCGAAACCATTGTAGTCAATATTCTTGTTGAATTATATGTGGCGTTTCGTTTTGAAACCCCTTTATTCAATATGCTTGTTGAATTGTATGTAGCGTTTCGTTTTGAAACCATTTAGTCAATATGCTTGTTGAATTGTATGTGGCGTTTTGTTTTGAAACCCTTGAAGTCAATATGATTGTTGAACTGTATGTGGCATTTTGCTTTGAAACCCTTAATTGTATTCAATATGCTTGTTGAATTGTATGTGGCGTTTTGTTTTGAAACCCTTGTATTCAATATGCTTGTTGAATTGAATGTGGCGTTTTGATTTGAAACCCTTGTATTCAGTATGCTGGTTGAATTATATGTGGCGTTTTGATTTGAAACCCTTGTATTCAGTATGCTGGTTGAATTGTATGTGGCGTTTTGATTTGAATCCCATGAGTGTCGGGGTATTGGAAATGTATTACATGCTTTGTATTGTTGAATTGTATGTGGCGTTTTGCTTTGAATCCTTTGTATTCAGTATGCTTGTTGATTTGTATGTGTCGGGGTATGGGGTATGTTCTCTTTGGAAATAAGAACTTTTTCAATTTGTGTTTCTCTTTCAGTATCTTTATCATTTACAAGACTCACTGCCACAGTCGGTCATGAAGAACAAGCCATTATCCAGCGATTGAGGATACGGTTTTTCTGGATTGTTTTTTTCTTTGCACTTTGGTACGTAAACAATGTTAAACAGTTGAATTCGCAGTCCCCTAATATCCCTATATACCAATTTTTTAATAAAAGTAAAAAAGTATCTAAGTGTGGGGTCAACATTTGGCCCCCACTTTGATTTCCTTCATTCTTTTGCCATATGTAGATACATAAAAATGATCAATAACTGCGTAAATGATTATTCATAATTGAAACTGATAACCGTAGTGGACCTCCTTGCATAACACCAGGTTGAGTAACGGGGGTATCCTAACAAAATGACCGATAAATATTACAGACAAATGTTAATTTGGAAATGAATTATGACAGTGTATAGTGAATAAAATTACTGTTATTTTGATACTAAATATGTCATATTGCTAGACATGAAGTAAGCGTAGTGATACTTTTAATTGGAAAAACATGCAAAATTTTCACAAAATTAAAAATATAACTAACATTGTCAACTTGCCTTTGTATAGTTACAATGGTAGTCTATATTTTAAACTTCTTTAAAAACTTCCTATATATGTATTCTGTCTACAGAATCATTTTTATGTAATATCAAAACCGGTAAAGTACATTTTAGCATGCCAAACATGGGGTATACTGGAATCAGTTTGTCAATCCGTCTATCTGTCAACTCATTCTAAAGAAGATATGATAACTAACACCTGAAGTTGTGCCTCCAGGTATAATTTTTTCATTCTGACCATTTTTCCCTCAAAGTTATGGCCTTGTGTTGAAAAATCCTTGTCCGGACATGTCCTCCAAAACTAAGGGGTCAATTTCAACAAAAGTTTCCAGATATGGTAACAGCCATCTGATGGTGTGCATCCAGGAATTCCTTTTTCAATCTGACCCATTTTTATGGAGTAATGGCCCTTTGTTGAAAAACACTTGTCCAGACAACTCCTCCAAAACTATGGGGCCAATTTCAACGGAAGTTTACAGATATGGTAACTGCTCCCGGACATTATATGTTTTCATTCCGACCATTTAAAAAGGAGTTATGGCCCTTTCTTGAACAAAAACTGTGTCCGCCTCATAAACTTCTGGGCCAATTTCATGAAAGCTTACAGATATGGTAATTACCCCCTGATGCTTTGCATCATGGTAGTATTTTTTGATTTCTACCCTTTTTAAGGAGTTAAGGCCCTCTGTTAAAAATCTTTGTCTTGATAACTCTTCCTTCACTACTAGAACGATTTCAGCAAAAGTGGGTCATCTAGGCTAACAAGATGCGATATGAAAGTATGTTTTGGCATGGGGAGGGTGTACAAGAAGTATGTCAGTGACATATATACATACATAATTACTGGTGGGAAACCATGGATTAATTTGCAATGCTTTGCCTTAGTTAGCCTTTAGATTACAGTTCTGGTTTGTATAGGAGCGGGGGTATAAGTTAGTCTTTGGTTTACAGTTCTAGTTATCATTTTTGACTATTCATTAAACAAAATATGAAGGGATATTACACTATTTTATATCCTTAACTCTAAACAAATAAAGCAAGGGAAAAAACCCTTGTCTGACTCCCCATTCACATTTTTTATTTCGGCACATTTGTTTTTTTTGACCTTGAACAAAGGTCAAGGTCATCAAAATTAATAACACACCAACTCATTAACATGAACAACCTACGTGCCAAACAATCAACGCCGTAAGGACCTTTAGTCATGAAGAAACACAAGTTAAAGGAAATGTGGAAGGAAAGCTATGTTTTTCTTTTTTTGAACCAAAAGTAGTATACCGGTTTTCATTTTTTTTGAAATTCCTGATGTTGAAAGATATTATTGGTCGCCAAATTTTTAACAAGTATGAAAAATAGACTAGTTTTAGAACTATATGAACGTGTCAAAAATGGAAAAATTCTCTTTAGAAATGAAATTTCACACATTTTTCTGCTTAAATCTTAAATAAAAAGATTAATTATTAATTGAAATAGTGTAATATTCGGTATCAAAATAACAGTTGAAATATGTTGCACACGATGATGATATAATTTGATATTAACTGTGCCATTTAAATGCTCTAGGAGGAATTTATCACTGCACCTTTAACACTCACACAGGTGCAAGTCAAGGAGTTCCCATTTATCATCAAATGAATTCTGAAACTAACTGTTCCTGATTTAAGCTTCCTATACCCATACCTTTTTGGATTTATCTTGTTTTGAAATTCCAAGTGGGGGCTGATGCTAATGTTAAATCCACATAGGCGTTGACCCTACCTTTCGACCAATCAGAAGCGCCTCCATTTGGTTGCTATGGAAACGAAACCTATGCGGTTGAGTTCGCAGTCCCCTTATACCCCCAAATACCAATTTTCATCAAAATCGAACAATATCTTTATTTCCACCAATCAGAAGCCTTTGTGTGGTTGCTACGGCAACGAAACCTATGATGTTGAATTAGCAGTCCCCTAATATCCCTATATACCAATTTTCATTAAAATCGTACAAAGTTTGAAGAAAATCGGTTAACATTTGGTGTAGTTATTGCACGGAAACGAAGCGCGGCAGATAATAACGTTTTTGATTATTCAACGGGCCATAACTCCACCAATTGGGGTCCGCTGAAAGTGGTCATCGAACTTGGCCGAGCCCTTAAGGCATTTGACCATGTGATCAAGTTTAAAGAAAATCGGTTAACATTTGTTGTAGTTATTGTACGGAAACGAAGCGCGGCAGATAATGACGTTTTTGATTATTCAACGGGCCATAACTCCAGCAATGGGGGGCCGCTGGAAGTGGTCATCAAACTTGGCCGAGCCCTTAAGGCATTTAACCATGTGATCAAGTTTAAAGAAAATCGGTTAACATTTGTTGTAGTTATTGTACGGAAACGAAGCGCGGCAGATAATGACGTTTTGGATTATTCAAGGGGCCATAACTCTGCCAAATGGGGTCTGCTGAAAGTGGTCATCAACCTTGGCCGAGCCCTTAAGGCATTTAACCATGTGATCAAGTTTAAAGAAAATCGGTTAACATTTGTTGTAGTTATTGCACGGAAACGAAGCGCGGCAGATAATGACGTTTTTGATTATTCAACGGGCCATAACTCCACCAATTGGGGTCCGCTGAAAGTGGTCATCGAACTTGGCCGAGCCCTTAAGGCATTTAACCCTGTGACCAAGTTTGAAGAAAATCGGTAAATATTTGTTGCTGTTATTGCACCAAAACAAAGCGTGACAGACAGACAGACTCAAATGTATATCCCCCGGTTCCGTGAAAGCAGGGGATAAGAATAAAACTCTACTGTTAACTTGTTAGATAGCATGCTCCTCCAACCATTAATGGATTTTGCACCTTTTTTTTCAGCTGGCTCCCGAATCTCGTTGACAGTTTCTTCCATATAGACATCTTGTCCAGGAAGTGTATGGAACAGATAGGCAGCTCGCTATTTCCACTTTGGATCATCGAGGTACGTCTTAAAAATATCCACTTACCAATTTCTATTCTAAACATCGTATTGGTTAAGGTGGCTCCACATATCGTCATCAGCGTCCATTTTCGTGACGTACTTGTGGAAAAAGTACAGCTCGGACTCAATTACGTGATCGAAATGGCCGAGCCCACCGTGTCGTCATTTCCGTATTGCGTATCAGGCATTCAATATCGTAGTGCAAATTATAGTAACACCTGGGCCGTTTTCGTTTAAACGGTCAAACCGATCGGACCACTGTTGTTCGTTTATTAAATAAGGTCGGACCTAGTAATCTGATGCTGCCTTCAGGTGAGCCTTCAGAAAGCCTAGCAAGGCCTGCATACACATTTGCAGGTCCGCCAGGATTTATATCCGAAATTGTTACATTTATAAACAGTCAAACCGGTTAACGTTGCTCCCCATAAACGAACAGGCCCCTGGTAAACAATAGTACACGTGCGTGCCGATGATATGTTAACACCCGATATCGAGATTTTACCGGGAAATGTATAATCACACGTACTTCAGGAATAAAGCTTTCCAATTCATAGACATAAACAGACTCACGGGAAGACAGTGACATGAGACCAAACGACCTCAAGAAGGTCATATAGGAAACTCATGGAATGCGGACGTACCGACCTCACATGTGCTTATCACGTGCTTACGCGAGTTCCTAAGCTCGAGGTCGTTACGATTTTCGCTGTTTAGGGAGTTACAAATGTAGTCTACTTATTCTGTGAAAAAAATGTTTGTAAAATATCAAGATACCTATGAAATGCATGTGAGTGCACGTGAGAATGGCATACCATGCGATAGCCTCTGGTCACATATGTACCCGACATGTAATTATAGATATACCGTGAGTTAACAGACTGGAATGATGTCCAAAGTGTACATGAATGAGGGTAATTTGGTTCCATTAAAGAACAATAAATTGATATTATTTTTTTTATCATATTTTTGATTTATTTCCATCATTTTTGTTATATGTAAACAGAGACAACTTTCATTGTGTAAAAGCAGAGACGTATAATATTTATACGTCTCTGGTAAAAGTCACCCCTCTGCAAAAAGTTCAGATTTTTTCAAGGAAGATAACTCTCACCTGGATCGAAGTGATTGTAAAATGTAAAAAAAATAATTATGAAGCCATTGTGTATATTTTGTTCAATTTCCCATTCTATATGTATAGATCTTTGTGTCCTGTTTGCTTTAAGCTTGTAGAGAATCATGTTTATCCGTACAAATTCAATAAAAAACACTTTGTGTAACATGTGTTACATATTTTGCGATAAATAAAATATTTGTAGGGTTAATTAGAAATGATTCTTTTCATTTTATTATTGTTGTTATTGTTCCGAACAATGCCACACACAAAAAAATGGAAAATATTAAAATTGACGAAAAATTCAATTTTTGGGTATTTTTACCAAAAAAGTCCCCAAACTATCGGAATGTTTAGATTTTCATAAAATCAACTCCACATAGTTGCATAAACATTATATGAAAGATTCAACGAATTTTGCTGGTTAATTGCGAAAGTGTGGAGCCACCTTAATTTGGGCTATATTTCTTGGTACATTTTTTTTAAAATGCACATGCGTACATGCCTACCATAGCAACGAAATTGTGTTTCTGCACAGTTACCATGAAGAATTAAAAGTCTCTGCATGTGCCGAACAAAATTAATTCTACGAATGTACACTGGTATGACAATGTTTAAGCATGTTAAATAATTAATTGTTTATGATTTATTTGCATGCAGAGGCTTTCAAAAACTGAAGTGTATAATTAATTTCCTTCAAAATGACCAATTTTCAACCAAATAGCGCACAACAGACAATACTCACGCATTTTATTATGAAAATGTGTGTTTATGTCCGTCTGCCAAATCTCATAAACCAGTTGTCGAATGAATTTGAAATGTCATATTATCATTCTTCATTAATTCTAAATTTCCGGTGAGGCCGAAAAGGCAGTCAGTTGGTTGAAATTAAACCATTACTTGCGAAGAAATTGCAAAAACACCACTAACCATTCAGAACTGTGTAGCCCCATGAATCAGGTGTAAATATATACTAGCCGGATCAACATGATAATCAATTTAAGCACGAAACTTGCCAACATGTACTTAGCACACTAAAATTGGTTGAAATTAAACGCTCTTTAATGGGACTTACTGCACGGAGACCAATTGACCAATCAAAAGTGGATAGCCGCTCAATAATAACATTTTTATTATGTTTGTCTAAATGTGCACACTTGAACTTGTTATCGTGCTCTTGCGACTATGAATGTGCACACCAAATTTAGTTGAAATAAAACCGTTTTAGGGGATTTTTTGTACAGAAACCAAGGGTGATAGACACACTCTAATCAAAATCCCTTGTAAATAAGGGGGTGCGAGGGGATGGGGAGATAGCAACAATGTGATACCATCAAAAATGGAAGACTGCATGCCGTTTTGAGGGAAAAGCATCATTACCATGACTTACACAGGGTTAATTATAAGGACCATTCTTTAATAATAAACTAGAAAATTTGAATCTGTGTAATAATTCTTTTATATGCAACAATTGTGTTTCAGGCATTGCTGAATCCACTTCAGGGACTTTTTAACTGTTTCTTGTACGGACGAAAGTGTTCGTGTAGACCGTTTGTGTACAATGCTCGGACTAGGAGACACTATACACAGATACCCAATACAGACACAGACCGATCCTTTCAGGGACTGCTCAACAACCCGCCAAATATGTCCAGTGCATGACCAAAACCTTGTGTAGATATATAGTTCTATCAAATAGTACCTGGACTGTTCAACAACTCGCCATATATGTCCAGTACATGACAAAAACCTTGTGTAGATATATAGTTCTATCAAATAGTACTTGGACTGTTCAACAACTCGCCATATATGTCCAGTACATGACAAAAACCTTGTGAAGATATATAGTTCTATCAAACAGGACTTGGACTGTTCAACGACTCGCCATATATGTCCAGTACGACCAAATCGAAGGCCTTTGATTTTGGTTAAGCTCCCCTGTAATCTACAAAGGACAGCCACCAGCCTGTGTTTTGTTTTTGAAACCAATTAAACAGCTCTATGAGCCTTGGATTTTGTCACAATACATTCCAATGTGTACAGAGAGTAAAATCATTGAAGATGGTCCCAACACACAACCTTTCGTAGTTTTCAATATCAAATAGGATTACTGATACTAACTTCTATTCCTTTTTGTATTTAATATATTTATACATATTCACAATTCTACATCGTCTTGTATTGACTCATTCACTCCTAAAGACACATTTGAACTCTTCCGATTCAAAGGTTGGAATAGTTCATTAGGAAACTTCAGGGGTGAAAGAGTTAAATATATTACAAGGATAAACCCATATATTATGAGATGTTGTTTACTGTGGTAGTGCTAAATAAATAAGTGATTTTCTGTATGAAAAGGAAATACATGTTTAAAGCACAGTGATGGACCAAGAAATTGATCTTGTATGATAACATGGTACAGTACTGGTAGTTGTAGAACTAGAATATATGTTAGTATTTTCGTACAGCTATTTACGGATATACTGTCGTAATACTGTTGTATACCAGGTCATTAAATGTTTATCATTATTAAACTGATATTGTGTATTGTATACATGTACGTACATGTATACAACAATTACTGCTGTTTTTAAAAGATAAAATACCATAGATATTATTAAATAGATTTCATGTCTGAAGTACACAACTTGAAGTATTATATTGCTGTATTTATGGCTACTTGTGATACATATATATTGATCTCATTTAAAAATTTGTAGAAGGTAACCTGTATATATATACCTACATACATTAAATTATCATTTTGTTATTTTTGAGGTGATTACAGAAATTGCTTTTGTGTTCTTTAAAAAATTATGCAGAAATATTAAGATAAGAGATTGAATTTTTGCTCAACATTGTGGCCACTGAGAAGAGCTATTGAATTCATAACGTTTCTTTGCGAGACATGACGGCGACATCTTAGTTTCAGTACATGTAGCTCTACTTTACTAGTGTAATATTAGCAACGGTATGCGGTGACATCAGTTTACCAATACATTAAGATAATACAGGAGTCTTTCATTTGGAAATAATTTATTTTCCATCTCGCAGCTTTTACATTCTGTATTGAAATATCGAGCGTATAAAATGGCGACGGCATTATAAGGTCAGATGTTGAAAAGTCTTATCAATGTGTTTAAGATTATCCTTTCTCCAGAGTAGAAAGTTATTCGTAGGTGACAATATTCAATGTCTAATTATCTGCCGGCTTATTTTTCAAGCTCTCTGACAGGAACAATTTGCCTAAGCTCTGTGATGCAAAGTCTCCAACTTGCGCACAATAGTTGTCAATCTGCCCCGCCAGAAGGAGGCTGTGGAGGCGTTCCATGGGCTGAAGCGGTTTAAACAATCTGTTGATGTCCTCTTCAGGAAGTGGCGCCTCACCGTGCTGTGTTCGCTGTGCATTCTCCGAGGCCTGATAAACAAGTTACACAGTAATTAAACTTTGTGATGAATACAAGTCAATGAAACACACAAGTTACAACAATTATAAAGCTTCATTATTAGACTTCTATCAAAAATTTTTAAGAACTGCCAAGAAAAATAAAATTTTGGTTAACACATCAATTAGAATCTGTTAGTATTTGGAGAAAGTAACACATGCTTCAATTAAAACATGGAGGAAGCGTCAACGGTCACAAATTCACCAACAGGAACTGGAAAAGCTAAAATAATATGTCTTTCTCTATTTCCTCCCCAGACTCCACCCTCCTGTCCCAATGGAGAAACATTCTTCATTTCAAAAACACTGAACCACAGCACATAAGGATGTTCCATACAAATAGAGCTTAAAATATGTTAACCTGTACTTGGGTGTAAAAGATGCCCCAAATTTCCCCAATACTAAACAATATTGAGTTTCGTTATCAAAGGAATGATGCAAGACAAATTTGGTTTAAAAGGGTCTTCCGTGTGCCTGACCATATATATCCCCCATAATCACCAAGAAGAAGTCAAGGCGATAATTTGTTTCATTTTTAAATATTAGTGATAAAATGTTGCTCGAGAGTTGATGGACCCACCAATGGTTTTAGTTTTAGCAACAGTGATAATCTTGACCTTAGAAACCTTTTAAACCCCTATTGCACATCTACATATCACATTGAATCACCATGTCAAATTTCAAAAAGATAAGTCTTTAGGATTCTGAGATAATTTTCGAAAACAAAACTGAAGAAGGACGGATAGATGGATGGACGGAAGCTGTAGGGTACCTGGATCTCAAAACCGGGCCCTAGAAATGTGCATGCACAAATATGTGGAAAAGAATTACAGAAAACATGAAGTTACACTCTATAGAATCTGAGGAATTATAACTAGGATTAGGCCTTAATGTATAGATACACGTACCCTTTTCTGAATGTATTGGCTTTTCTGTAACTTCTGTTTCGCAGCCTGTCTCTGGAAATTGAGGTAGCGGTTAGCATCCATGGCCACGTCATCCACAGATTCCATCAACTGACGCAGGTTCTTCTCCAGCATGGAACTGTAGTAAAGGAATGCAGCTTGGATTTACAACTTAGATTGTCACAATTATAGAAATCCTGGAACAAGCGGCTCAGAGGGCCTGTATCGCTCACCTGAATATTTAAGCAGTCAAAGCAAAATATTCTCATTAAATAGTATATTGCACTACAGATATTTCCCTCGCAAACTTTGTCGGCTCCATCTGTTGAAACTACCAGCCAAATATTGTTATAAGATTCTATGTTTTTTTGGTTCTTCTTCAGAAGTTCATATTTTTCCCTTTGACCATGTAAGTAGGTCAATGTCTTTGTCCTTCTCAAACTTTGTTAGCTCTATCCCAAAAAGCTACCAGCCAAATCTTATGAATCCATTCCTTTTGGTTCTTCAGAACAAATCCTTGGAAATGTTGTTGACCTCTGTGACCTTTAAAGTAGGTTGAGGTCATTTTCATCTGCAAACTTTAAATTTGGTGAGCTCTATCCCAGAAAGCCACCAGGCAAATATTATAATTCTATGCCTTTATATTATTCAGAAGAAGTTGTTTGATGTTTTCGACATATTTGACCGCTGTGACCTTGAAAGTAGGTCGAAGTAGGTCAAAGTCATTTTCATTCTCAAACTTTGTCAGGCTCCATCCTAGGAAGCCACCAGTCAAATATGAAGATTCTATACCATGAAGTTCTTCAGAAGAAATTGTTTGAAGCGTTTGACATGTTTGACTGCTGTGACTTTGAAAGTAGGTCAAAGTCGTTTTCATTCTCAAATTTTGTCGGGCTTCATCCCAGAAAGCCACCAGCCAAATTTGAAGATTCTATACCTTTCAATTCCTCAGAAGAAGTCGTTTGAAGTATTTGACCCCTGTGACCTTGAAAGTAGGTCAAGGTAATTTTCGTCTCAAACTTTGTCGGGCTCCGTCCGAGGAAGCAATCAGCCAAATATGAAGATTTCATATCGTTTAATTCTTCAGAAGAAGTTGTTTGAAGTGTTTGACACATTTGACCCCTGTGACCTTGAAAGTAAGTCAAGGTCATTTTCGTTCACAAAATTTGTCGGGCTCCTACCAACGAAGCTTTCAGTCAAATATCATGGCTCTATGCCTGTTCTTTCTTCAGAAGAGGTCATTTAAAGGAAAATTTGACGGATGACGATGGACAGATGCCGCACCATGACATAAGCTCAGTTGCCCTTCGGGCAGGTGAGCTAAAAATTACCAGAAAGAATTCAATTAATTAAGTCAATGGTATTGATTCAGATTCATGCAGGCTTTAACCCTTTCACCACTGTGGACCACAATGGACTCATCCAGATAAAGTAGAGTCTACTTAAGTTACCTAGGGGTGAAAGGGTTAACAGGAATTGACTATGAAATCCTGCTTAAATCAACAATACCGCGGGGNNNNGGAGTATCTATTAATTCAAAGTGTTTTTGTTTGAGGGCTGACATATAACTTTTACTTATGCTATGTCACACAATTCTGTTCAAACGTATTCCATGATTTGACATAACACATCTCGGAAAATACCATAAAAATATGCATTTCAAATTTTCAATCCTTATCTTAACATTCAAAATAACAATGAACATTTTACAATCACATTTGTTTGCTCTTCCTAATCACCGATTACATTTTGTACTGATTGAACAGATTTTACATACCGTATTACATATAAAACATTAATATGTGAAAATAACCAATATTTACCTTGTGGCAAGGTCAAGAAAGTTAAATTTCTGACTCGCAACGAGGCTCTGATCAACCTCACAAAGAAGGCTGTTACAAAGGTGGGAATTCCTTATAATGACTGGGATTTCTTCAAGCATATTTTTGAAGCTGATGCCTGCATCGCGGAGACTGTCTGGAGTGAAGTCCTCCTTCCTGTAGAAGTCCATCATGTCCTTGGTTAGTCTGTATGCCTTCAGTGACAGGTAGCCCTTTGTGGTCCTTAATGGGTCTGAAATCGTCAACAGGTCATGATTTTCATGAAACTATACAGATTACAAATTGTACAATAGACGGCAGTCTAATACTGTACAGCGGGAAATGTTCACCCAGTCAAAGCTTTGCCCTCGTCAGAATAATTCTTATTTGCCCTGTTTTTAATTTCACCCTTCACATTTAATAAATAAAAAAAATAAAAAAATATACAACATTTGATATAGCGCCCTATCTGCTACCATAAGCCACTCTTAAACGCTTAACGGTACATAGATATACAATTTAATACAATGAATAGAATTAGCATATACATTAATCAATACAATTTTGAGGAATTCGCAGGAACTGCCTTATCAGGCGCTAACTACTAGTCCTATAACACCTGGCTAATATCACCCTATGTGTGTATGCCTGTGTGTGTGCTGGAGATGAATTATGTTCTGTTTGTAGTGGGATCGTGCTTCCAACGGTATCATTGAATTTATAGTGCCACAGCACAGATACTGCAACATTCACACCAGACAATTTTATACTCCACCTGGGTTGATGGAGTTGTACCTGTGTGGGCAGGAGAAAAACACTTAGGACGACTTCGGGGATCGAACCCCGGCCGCCTGCTTGGAAGGCCGGAGTGTTAACCACTTGACCAATCTGCCAATAATTACACATAATATGCATATAATGTTGTTTACTCGTGTTCGCTGTTACGATAAATTCACCTTCATTATGGCAGGCAAATAAGGCGAAAAATTAAACTGCAGCGAAAATTTCCCTGTACATGTATACAGTAATCCAGTGCCTGACTGACTACTCCATTAACAAGAGAAGCAAGACGCCTATGCTTAATAAACTACTGAAAATCAATGAGAACTTCTCTTTGAAGACTTCATATACCTTCAAACAGTAATACATTGTACTTAAAAAAGATATTGAAACTTCACAACAAATCTTGTCACCAAAGGTATATGTCTATATTTGAAGCATATAATATATTATTATATCGAAACAAGAACTACTGAAATTCACATGTAATGAACTGAGCATTGTCTTTCAACGAACATGCATGCTAGTAGTTTCTGAGGTGTATGATAATTAATTGTCTGAGGTGTATGATAATTAATTGTAGAGTTCATGTTGTTGATCAATCAAAATCTCAGTGCTGATGTTTAAACCTGTTCTAATACAACATCTTACTTCAGATGTACCGTTTCATCACCCCAATAAGAAACACTACGAAGAGGATGACAGAACTTACTCCCTACTAAATATTTCCTCCTCAAAGTATATTGTAGATGAGGATGAAAAACCCTCTATATCAACCTTCCTGCCCTACACACACCAAAACATACTCCTCTACATATATCTCTCCACCCCCAACCAAGACATACAACAGATGAAGATTGCCGACTCCTCTAAATATTTCCCACTAAATACATATTGTTGACGAAGATGACAAACCCTCTATATAAACCTTCCTCCCCTAGCTACACACAAAAACACAATGTAGGTGATGATAACATACTACTCTATTATCCCCCTAACAAGACAAACCACCGATGAGGATGGCAGACTCCTCTAAATATTTCCCACGAAAAAACGAAGATGACAAACCCTCTTATTAACCTTCCTCCCCTAGCTACACACACAAAAACACATTGAAGTTGAGGATAACATACTCCTCTACATATCCCCATCCTCCCCCCACAAGACATACCGTAGATGAGGACGACCGACTCCTCTATGGAGTTTTGGTAGTTGTACTGTGAGTCCAGGAACAGTCGGTTGATAAAGGAACCAAAGTAAGTGCTCTGGTACCAGCCCACGTGGAGATGGTCAATGTTGACATGGCGAAGATTCCTCATCATCTCCATCTGGTACTGGACTGTAAGCAAATCCATCATATAGATAAACAATCAAAATTTGTGATAAACAAGGCAAAGTATTGAGAGCTATCCAAATTCTTCCACCTCCAGTGAAACTTTGGGATTTAGAATGAACAAAGGGCAATAACTCTGTTGTATGTAAAATGGCATGAAATCCAACTCCAGTATGTCATTATCCTCAATCCCAAGAAGTATTCATGATCACTAGTGTGGGGATGCGGAAACGGAAATCATGATTGATTATTGGAAAACTTTTAATGAACGATAATCGATTATAATCAGAACATCTAAACTCTGGTAAATCTATTTGAAATATGTGTAATTATGATGGTATACCACTTAGAATTGGGTTTTGCAGCTATATACACTTTTAGTTATAACCTACTATTAGAATTTGACCAAGAATAAATCTGACATATATCAACAGAAAACAGTATGCAACATTTAAACCGAATAATTGATTATGGAATATATATCAATCGGTTAATTTCAGTTGGTTGTACAATCGATAGATTTTCTATTATAATCGGTTATCGGAACAACGCTTGTATACCTAATCAAAATTTTGCAATTGGTGCTGTGTAACATGTATATATACTGGAGCACTAGACCCAATTTCATCACATGACACTCTGCTTTTCCAAGTGTATACCCATATAACAACAAGAGTTCCGAGGGGCGGAACAATTTACGCCCGTCGAGTGCCATATAGTGTTATATACTTTCTAACATTGAAATAAGATCTGCATCATTCTCAGAGTGGTTAGCTGACATGCTCTAAAAAATGTAGGAGAAAATCTCCGGACAAAAAACCCCAAATACTGAAATGAACAAAGGGCAATAACTTTTGCAAAATTCGTTGAATCAAAATTCTTTTGAGGTAGACACAACTTCATATCATGATTTTTTAGCCTACTAAGTTTCAAAGAAATCCGTCAAAAAATGTAGGAGGAGATAGATCTCCAGACAAAAAATCAAATACTGAAATGAACAAAGGGCAATAACTTTTGGAAAAATTGTCAAATCAAAATTCTTTTAAGTGAGACACAACTTCATATCATGATTATAATGTATACCAAGTTTCAAAGAGATCGTTGGAAAAATGTAGGAGATTGCCGGACAAACAAAACTTTATGCCGGACGGACAACACCATACCATAATACTCCCGTCAAATTTGAGGGGCGTATAAAAACAGAGTATACAAGATATTTCCCCAGTGCTAGACAATAACAGCAGCTCCATAGTCTGAGACTACTCAAATCCACTAGCCCGATTCATTGGTCAAAATTTGTTATTACTTATGTTGTTGAATAATATATTGGGAGTAAGTGAATTTGCCATTGACCAGTAAAAATTGGAAACTACTTCCTCAATTGACTACTGGTATTCAAAATTAATTTCTAGCCCTGGTCCAAGACTTGTGACAAACAGTCAACAGGTGCTGTAACTCTAGATATATATAAAGCATGACACAAGACCAGATTATAGCATGTGACAAATGTCTTTTGTATATATACTACCCACATTTTAGAATCGGTAATTGTAAGTGTCTATAGTCTATGAGATAGGTCCCGGTAGAACTGACTGACAGACTGACAGATGGAGTGCAAATTACTGATAGTCACTTCCAATAGTACATCAACAAATCCAATTAGACAGGAATGAAATAAACTTTGTAATTTTGTAAAATGCAATTTTGTAAATTTTATAGCAATTCATATTGTATTTGAAGCAATATTATAAATCTATGATATCCCTGGCCTCCTCAATAGACCCCTGCAAAGTTAAAAGTTGAGCTGCCCACCTTTTACAATATTGATATTTACTACACTAAAGCTAGTTAAGATGATATACTTGATATCGATACTATTATGTATCAATATCTATCATGGTTTTAAAGTGATTACTTGATCCAGTGTAATTGGAAAATTGGTTTAATAGGCCCAATTAATTAGGACTAAAACACACTATCAGAATTAGTTGTGTTGGAAAACCCTCAAATCAAGGGTCACTTCCTTCTACAACTGTGTATCTGGAAAATGTGTAGGATCTAGCCAACAACATTGCATCAGGGGTCATGTTCTGGGGACCTGTCTTTCATTCAAAATCTGGATGCTTTATATCTGTGATTGTGTATGTGTACACATGTTTTCCAACACCGAGAATGCGACACCACCATATTGACTGGCGATACGTAAAAGATCTGCCACACAAACATGTTCCCTGATAGGTGTTATCAGATCCTATACTATGGTATTGAAGAGGAACGGAGTGACTACAGTAGCTATAGACAAAAGGTATCGTGTGCCTGAACACAATTCTTTACAGCTGCACATTACCGTAGTATGTATTTAAGTTTAATGTTTTTTAATCTGTATGCCATGTTTATCAGTAGCAGTCTCTACATTTAGAAAACACTGACACATTACTGTTACATGTACAGCTTAGTGTTGTTGACTGAACTCATTTAGTTTAAACAAACCTTCATCAAAGTCTTCATCCTCATTATGTCTGGGGAAAGGGAAGCAGTTGGTGATCTCTAGTCGGTTCTCCACTACCAGTCCCAGTAACACTCCCTGTACCAAGTCAGTGCCCCCTGCACCCTCCTCTTGGCAGTGTTTGATCACCTTCAGCACCACCTACAGGTAACCCAGTCAATACATACGTTAAAGTATAGTGCATTATATATACATCAAAGCTCACAGACAAAGTGCAGTCTTTTTGTTACTTAAATTTTACAATAGCCTGTTCCTTGATAAATTAAATTAAAATATGCTAAGGTAGCAGAACTGGACTGGGTCAATTGACAGTGACCAGGTATACGTAGCTAGCTAGCTAGCTGAAATGGTTCGAGCATCTGTCTAGAGATTATAAATTTCTGGGTTTAACTCAAGGTCTGTCCGTTCATTTTTCCTCTCCTGTTACCTTTAGCGCTCAACAAAATATACCCACAGTCACAGAAGGTGGAATGTGGTTTACTGTGTCCTCAGAGTCAAAGACTTTGTAAAAGGAGGGAGGGGGAGTAATGTTGTAGAATTGGACCGAGTCGATTGCCAGGACAAGGTATAAGCTCAACTGGTTAGAGATCAAGAGTCTTTCAAGAGTCTGGAGGGTCCCAGGTTCTAATCCCATTCTGGCTGTGTATCTTTCTCTTCCTGTTTAACACCAGGAAGTGCGAGTGTTTTTTTCTCTCTCATTTTGCTGGTCAGTCTAATCTACTTTAGTAAACAGTTTGTTTTCTATCACGATAATTCTTAGCTTAGATCTGAAGATTATGATGTCCTGCTTTTAAATGAATAAAATAACGAGAAAAGCTCTCTAGCCTGTCTCCGTTCTATACACAAAATAAAAGGTGAAAGATCAAAGAATATAAGTTAGTTATTTCGGACCCCCCGTTCTATAAATCGGTAAAATAGGATTAAGTTGTCTGCATTTCTATCCATTATACATGCATAACTTTCGTCGACACTTATATTTAGTTTACTGATAACTTCATGTGGGTAATAACAAGTTCGTTGTCTGCTCATGATTAGTAGAACGTGATTCGGGTCTAAACACAGTAACATGAAAAGCCGGTCATCCCTCTTCAAAACATGTCAATGAAAATAATTCTTTTAGTGATTAAATGAAGACATAGCAAATTAAACATTTAACGTTTGACTTAAATGAGCCACATGATACAGATCTGTGTTATAAAGGTTACTTACAAGTCCGTCAATCTGGACATATTGTACTGCCGAACTTAACGTGGGTCTTGCCGTCGCCATTTTTCTGGATGAAAGGTAGGTTTGGTCTTCAAAACGTTTTGATCCGACGCGTCTTGGAACCTATATTTCAAGCGCATATCCGACTTAGACTCGTCATTTAAGCCATGTGTTTCATGTTTTGTGTCTCTATACACTCGTATTGCTGCTGTTCACCTTTCATGTAATCATAGATACCCTATACATATATATTGAAACTCCATTTTGTGGTGAGTACCTACGGTTAGAATATAGCCTTAAACCCAACGATAATGACAAAACTTCGATCTTCTATGATCAGGTGAAAGGAAAGTTAGCTCTTGGCTAGCGCTACAGTAGGCCTAGCAGTTTCCATATTTCTAGCATCTCAAACAGTGCACGCTGTGAATGTAATAGCACGTGTATGCTTTTAAATCAAGATATATATTGCCCATAGGAAAAGTAATTATATACACGTATGACACTTTCACAAGTGCTTTTAACCGTAGGTTTGAAGTTGTTAATTATAATAAAACATTTTCTACAATAAAAACTGGACTGGTAATTAGGCTAAAGTTACTAGCTATAGTACGTATCTCATTGTATTGATCAGCTTAAAGTGTGACATTGAACACTACTATTTTATCAGAGGGGCCAAATTAAATCTATAATGTACATTATAATAGACCTTTTTTTTTTAGATTTTGCCTTAAGCTTTACTCCCACGCTAAAAAGAAATGTAAAACTTGAAATATTGCCAACAATACATAGTAATAAAGACTCCTAACATTATAAAAAAAACATGTAGGTATTTGTATATTTTATATTACAGACATATGATATTGGATCATAATGAGAAAGCGTCAAAAGAGAGTGCGGAAGCTGATCAGTTTCTACAAGAACAATTTTGGACTGAAAACTCCTTACAATGTCTTAGTTGATGGGACATTCTGTAAATCAGCCCTGGCATTCAAGGTCAACATAAATGACCAGATGCCCCGTTACTTGGAGGGAGAGGTCAACATAGTAACAACTGAGTGTGTTAAGGAAGAGTGTGCAGCGTTTGGTAAGCTTCTCATTGATTTTATGTTATAGCATAATGTCATCAAAATATCTTCTTACAATATGTAGTTTGTTTTATCATAATTATGGCAGGATGGCTATGACATCATGTCAACATCATCAACATCGTCTTGTAATGTACAGGTCACCTAATGTCTTCAGTCCGGAGTGGCTGTGACATGATGGAAGCACCCCCTTGCAATTTGTGTTAAGTTTTTAGCCCACCTGGCCCTAATTAAGGGCTATGTGAGTTTATGCCGTACTGCAGAGTCCGTCGTCCATCCGTTTGTCAACTTTTTCTTTTGAACGACTTCTTCTGAAGAACTGGAGGACGCAGAGTCATGGTATTTGGCCAGTAGGTACCAGGGATGGAGTGCTATAAAGTATCCTAATTAAAATGACCTTGACCTACTTTCAAGGTCACATGTGTCAAATATGGTTAAAACTTCAAACATTAATATCCTAGAAACCATTTGGACTGGAGTCATGACACTTGGGTATGTTATGTAGACTAGCAGTACAAATATTTTTCTTTGTTACAGTAATGGGGTCAAATGTCAACTTTAAGAGCTAGTCAGGGGTCAACATGAGTCAAAAGCTTTAACAATCTTCTCCTCAAGTTCCATAAAGCCCAGGGTCATGATATTTGGCCAGTAGGTACCTGGAATGGAGTGCTATAATGTAACAGGGGTCACAGGGTCAAATATGTTAAAAACTTCAGACAACAACATCCTAAGAACCATTTAGACTAGAGTCATGATACTTGGGTATGTTATGTAGACCAGCAGTGCGAATCATTTTCTTAATTACAGTAATGAGGTCAAAGGTCAACTTTAAGTGCTAGACTGAGTCAAAAGTCAACTTATAAAAAAGCTTTATATTTGAAATTAAGATTTCAAATTTCAAACAACAATATCTTAAGAACCATTTAGACTAGAGTCATGATACTTCAGAACCGTTTAAGAGATGTTAAAACGTCTTGTGTTCTAGTTACCAAATTTGGTCTAAAGTTACCTATATGTCAGTTTCATGTAACAAAAGAACCAGGTGAGTGATACAGGCCCTCTGGGCTTCTTGATCTTTATCATCCTGATGTGTCTGTGACACCATGTCAGAACCATCTTGTAATGGGTGTTGCTTATTGTAATTTTATCTACTGGTGGAGACAGATATTTTCCTGACATTAGTGACACATACAGTAAAACTGTTATACATGTATAACAAAGTGTATAGGACATCACACTCTGTTTGTTATCACTTACCTCTGTTATATCTTGTTATAAGACAAAATAATAAATGTATCAGCAAAAATGAATTTGTGGCAAGTATATGATATTGAAGTAAAGTGTTGAAAGTTCTGTTTTTGTCAGTTTATATAAAACAACTAAAATATTAGATTTAGTTAGATAAACTGTCGAGAAACTCATGGTCTATTGTAATGTAATCACTGTAAACATGTTTTGTTATAATATCGTTATTCTTGCAAAGGAGTTCCTCAAACACAGTACAATGTAGCGATATATTTTTACCTCAAATATTCAGTTGTTCAGCTGCTGAATAAAAATAGCACAAGGTATGACTACAGATTTTAAGAAATGAGTTTAATATCTAGGATTGTGTTTGTACAGGTACCCTTCTGTATGGTCCCCTAAAGATTCTACGACAGTTTGATGTCCAGCATTGTAAGCATAAGAAGCCAGTTAAGGCAGCGAGATGTATGACGTCGGTAGTGAAGAATAGTCGGGACAAACAACTCATGATTGCTACTCAGGTATGTATATCGGCATTAAATTACGTGGCATACAACTATGTGGCCGACAGATATCATTTTAAACAGGTTTGAGAAAAAAAATCATTGATGTTGGTGAAACTTGCCTTGAAGACTATATAGCTAGTACCTGTCTATAAAGCCTAGGGTTGGCATTTTCCCATCTATAAAGAACATTGACTGTTTACAAATCCAGCCTGTCTCTAAAACAATCATGTCTATCAGATCTGCCAACCTATAACGGCCACCTGTCTATACATATATCACATGTGTTTTGACTGTTTTACAAACCTGTCTATAAAGGCCTCCTGACTATACAGATCACCTGTCTATACTAACATCTGAAAAATTATGTTAAATGATGTTTTCAATTAAAATTACAAACCTGTCTATAAAGACCACCTGTCTGTAAAGAACACCTGTCTGTAAAGAACACCTATGATAACGAACATGCTGAACTTGTGTTTGATGATAAAAAGAAGGCAGATGTACTGAATACATTGGTTCTATACCCAACATCACTAATGAACCACATGGTACTCCAGAATTTCCATCTAGATGTCAGAATAATATTAAAACAATATTTTTTCACAAAGAGAAGTAAAAGATATTCTTTAAACTTTGAAGTCTAATAAGGCACCCGGAAATGATAAGATTACACAGGAAATGCTAAAAAAATACTGCTGAAACTGTTAGTGTACCCCTTCAAATAGTATTTAATATGTCATTTTGTCTGTAAAGAACACCTGTCTGTAAGAACACCTGTAAAACACCAGACTGTAAATATAACTCCCAAATCCTAAAAATACCTGAAATGTCATTTTCTATAATATATTTAACCTTCCTATAAAGTCTGAGTACAAGTATCACTTGTGTATCAAACCCACCTACAATGACTTCTATAAAATGTGGAACCTCTCTATAATGGCCACATACCTGCTAAGTCTGTTTTTTTCTGTCTCTCTCTTGGGCAGCTTCATGAAATTGATAGGTTTAAAA
The DNA here is from genome assembly GCF_002113885.1 of Mizuhopecten yessoensis. NCBI lineage: Eukaryota > Metazoa > Mollusca > Bivalvia > Pectinida > Pectinidae > Mizuhopecten > Mizuhopecten yessoensis. Next base: position 1,616,144 of record NW_018403543.1, on the reverse strand, counting down.
ACAAATGTTTATGAAAGATGTGTCCTGACTAGCTAGACAGTGTCATGGTAGGGGACACAAATTGCATATCATTACATGTAATTTCATACATAGCATTTGTTATGATTTTGTTTATAACCACAATATTATATAAATTACAAAGCAGTGTAATAAAAATTTATCAAAACATTCTCATGTTTGAATTATTTAAAAAAAGGTGGTAAATTTAAAAGCACAAGGCAGGTTAAGCATTGTCAAATGTAGATCAATAGTTACCAGAAACGTAACCATGACTACTCAGAAAAATTGGTAATGCTATCAATCGGAATAAACTGTTGTTTAATCTATTTTAGGATCACGAATTGAGAGAAGAGTTGAGAGAGAAACATCCTGGTGTGCCCCTATTGTTCGTGGCCTATAATGCTATCAACATGGAATCTCCCACAGAACTCTCCAAAGGAACGGCAGACAAGGAATTACAGGCTCGTATGGCTCCTTCAGAGCATCAAATGGAGGTTTTGAAAAAACTTAAAGTACAAGCATTTGGCGAGGAACCTGTGAAGAAAAAATTCAAAAGAAAAGGACCCAAGGGGCCAAACCCTTTGTCATGTCAGAAATCAAAGAAAGGAGAAAAGACAAAAGCTAAAAAAGCTAAAAAAACATTTTTAGAAAATGCTGTAAATAAAAGGAAACGAAGAAAAACGAATCGTGTGAAGACGTCAGATAATTCTGCTCTTGGTGATCAGTTGAAAGCTGCTGTTAAAAGCTGAATGAAATGCTTACATTATTGTTGTTGATATAAAAAGTAATTTGACTATCATAATATCTTTTTTATTATTTTTAATTGTTAATGCAGTACTGTCAAATGCATAAATCTACTTTGAAAAAGAATATTTTTTGCATCAGAGTATTACAACCATGTGCACTTGACTTGTACAAATTTAGTGATAAAGTGATATAAAGCGAAAATGATATCAAAACAAGTGATAATAAGAGAATTGAATTACATAGATTATATAGCAGGAAAAACGGGGCATCAAGAAAACATGATAATAACCGAAAAGCGACATTAAGCGATGTGATATTAAATGAAATGTACTGTACTTCTGGTATTTTATTTTTCAATTTAAAACCTGCTGAGTACCATACAGGTTTATCAAAGGGGGGCATCTTCCATTTATAAATATTCAATTCCCTTTGCCAAAAGATTCTCCAGAACAAGTTTGGTTAAAATCCCTTCAACGTTACAGAAGGAGAAGGATCTTTAATGTTTTCCTCTATTTCCCCCAATGGGCCCCACCCATCTGCCCCTAGAAGGGGGCCCACACACCTCAGTTTATACAAAATTGATTCTTTTGTCCCTAATCATGCTTAAGACTGCATTTGGTTTAAATCCCTTCACTTGTATAGTAGGAGAAAAAAATCCTCTATTTCCCCTACTGGGTCCTGCCCCTCCGGGGCCAGAGGGGCCACACCCTCTGTTTATACAAACTTAAGTCACCTATTTGGCCCCGCCCCTCTGCCCCCAGGGGGACCATACCCTCCGTTTATACAAAACTGAGAACCCTTGGCCAATGATGCTCCAGACCAAATTTGGTCAAAATCCTCTGATCCATTCAGGACTAGAGGCGTTTTAAAGGGAAAAGTTGACGGACGCTGCGCCATGGGTTAACAATATGTATCATATATCCAAAAAGTACAGTGAAATGCAATTGCTCCAATGCCAAAGTGTATGTGCTGATATTGTTCAATGTTGATCATTGTTATTGTTATTATTTGAGCAAAAAGGAAGACTTCTACTGTGGAATCTGGCCTAATTGGCCATTTATTGGACAGTACTGTCCAATGACTGGCTGTAAATGGTGATTTGTCTGCCCTCCCTGTCTGTTCTGATGACAACTGACTTTTGAGCAGAAACATGTCAACACCATATCTGAATAAATAATCTATAATCTAAATTCTGCTGTGTTGTCCCCGCTCCGTTGAAATTAATTGATGACCTTTTAGCGGGAACTCCAAATACTACATGTGTCCACTGCAGTAATCTTCCAAATTGCACCAGATTTTAACTAATAAGGGATGTTGTGTCTCCAACCGCCTTGAGTGATTGGTTTGGTTTGGTTTTATTATCGCCTCACAATGAAAGTTCGAGGAGATATAGGATTCCACCCGTACGTATGTTACACTCTTTGTTATCCCAATAGCGACTTCATTCCTCAACGGAATTTTATGAAACTTCATACAAGTGTTTGGTATGACAATACCTTAAACAAGTTTGCATTTCAGGTTTCTACGTTGAAGGTCAAGGTCACCGTTATTAATTTGAGAAAAACTTTGTCATCAGTCTAGTGAATTTATTCCTCAATAGAATTTTAATTAAACTTCATTCAAGTGTTTGGTATGGCAATGCCTTGAACAAGTTCGCGTTTTGGTTTTCTACGTTGAAGGTCAAGGTCATTATGAATACTTTTAGAAAAACTTAGTCATATCGCTTTATCAACTTTATTCCTCAACAGAATTTCATGAAACTTGATACCAGTGTTGAGTATGACAATACCTTCAACAAGTAGGTGTTTCAAGTTAAGTGTGTTGAAGGTCAAGGTCACTGTTACTACTTTTAGAAAAAGTCATTGTCATCACTCTAACGACTTCATTACTGAACGGAATTTCATGAAACTTGATAACAGTTTTGAGTATGACAATACCTTGAACAAGTACATGTTTCAAGTTAGTGTGTTGGAGGTCAAGGTAACTGTTACTGTTTTTAGATTTAACTTTGTCATCACTCTGGCCACTTCATTACTGAATGGAATTTCATGAAACTTCATACAAGTGTTTGTATGGCAATGCCTTGAACACGTTCGCGTTTTGGGTTTCTATGTTCAAGGTCACTGTTACTATTTTTAGAAAAACTGTCATCGCTCTACTGACTTAATTCCTCAACTGAATTTCATGAAACCTGACACCATTGTTAAGTATGACAATACCTTGACCAAGTTCTCGTTTCATGTTACTGCGTTAAAGATCAAGGTCACTTTTACTATTTAAAAAAAACTTTTTCATCCTCTATCGACTTCATTCCTCAACAGAATTTCATGAAACTTCATATATACAAGTGTTTGGTATGACAATGCCGTGAACAATTTCTCGTTTCAGGTTTCTACATTGAAGGTCAGGGTTATTGTTATTATTTAGCGACTTCATTTCCTCTTACATGTCACAATGCGTGAATGTGAGGGGATTTGATCTTTAAACTCTATTTTCTAGTTTCATCTTTTTACCTTTGTTATTTAGTAGTCTTATATGCCTGTGTTTTTTAGTAGTTTCCAGTTTGTTTTTTATATCTATACCCGTATCACTTAGTAGGGTTTGGTTTGTTTGTACCCTAAGCTTATCATTTGTTAATATCTATGTATGTAGGGTTATTATACCCTTGCAAGCTTCAAGGTTATTCCAGTTGACCTTCATGATTCAGACAAGGATGTAGCATAATACTGCAATTTTCGCTCAGCAGTTTAATTTTGGCTTTTTTTGCTTGTGATATTGAGGGCATATTTATTATAAAAGTGAACATTCGTAAACAACATACTTTACATAGTAATTAAATGTGAAGAGCGAAATTAACACTCGGCGAATATGGATTATTCTGGCGAAAGGAGAAAATTTGACTGAACGTACATTTACCTGTATACAGTATACATGTATGAGGTATTTAATATAAATCTCCACTGAAATTGTACGTTATGTATTTACACGATTTAGTCATTGATATTGTTGCTTACCATTACTTCTAAACAACAATGATTACCTATAGATCACTGTCTATAAAAAGATCACCAGGCAGGTCTACTAACAGTATCAACATCTTGATATTGTGAAAATAAAATTGACTGTGGTTGGCCAGCCTGTGATTCCTTGCTGCAGTCAGAGTAGTTGCACAGTTGTATTCTCTGTGCAAGGAAAGTCTTCCCCTCTAACTTCCTGGGTACCACATACTTCCAATCTCCAGACACTATTAATATCACTCTCAAGATAAGACTGAAATGCTGACCTGCATAATTCTCAGACAGTTTTAGAAAACCATAAAAAAAAAGGAAAAAACTACAACAATATTTTGTTATATTTATACATATTTAATTATATTTCAATGCTTTTTTTTTTAATTTTAGGAAAAATGATATTAAATATCATGCACATGTCATATAGGCATAGCCTCACCAATATCCTTCAAATGGAAACAACATGAGTTTTAATTAAGATTTTATAGCTATGATGTCCCCCACCACTAAGTTCGAAGATGGATACATAGCATCAAGTGCTGACAAATTATAATTTAAATCCAGGATAAAACCTTTTAACCAGGTGATCTAAAACCAATGTTAAAATTTCAGTTGGGGAACAGTAGGGACTGTACATAATAGAAATATGGTTTAGTTCATTGTTTGTGAAATTCTTTAATTAAGTAAATCTACAAAAAAATATATGCTTCAACATGGTTAATTCTCAAAATAAAATAAAATCCCTTTTAGACCTTACAGGTTAACAATAGTGATACTGAAGTGTATTTATCCCTCCCTCATTGGAACACCTTTCATACACATTGTCATTGTGAAAGATATAAAATTCAAACTTAACAGTTTGTTGATCATGATGGCACATGCAACACTCAAACTTAACAGTTGTATTCGACACAAATCTCTCCAACTTCACAGTTTCTATAGTTTGAAATGCCGATGGCAGCATTATCAGCTAAAGGGTTGCAAGACATCAACTATTCCAGTGCCACAGGACACGAGTCTCCCAGCTACCAACTGAGACGATGGGTTTCGTAGATTGTCTTTGGTGCCATGGATGCTGGCCTTCACAAGAAAATGCATGGTGGTCTCAAAGGACATCTTCTGTAAGGGTGATGTGCTGGTCTCCATGGCTTTCCTGTTAAATGGTTTGTAGGATCCCTCAAAGGTCATGTAGTCTGCCAGTAGACACAGGTGGCGATAGTCCACCTCTATTCCATAGGCGCCAAACACATTCTGTATTTCCTGTTGTAGGCAAATCAAATGTGTATATATTCACAATCACATGAACATCACCTGTAAACAGTTCAATTCTACAGTATTTTTTTTCGAAATATTTTAATCTCCTTGATCCTAAAAAATGAAACGTTTTTTGAAACATACATATGCCAAAGGCTTTGATGGAATTAGAGGTAAATGCAAAATATAATTGGAGAATGAGAGCTAAAAGCAATTTTACTGTCCCTGACCATGGAGGCAGCCTTTATCTCGTAACATTGAATGTTAACATGACCTATACTGACCTTGACTATGACCCTGGAGGCAGCCTCTATCCCGTAACAATGAATGTTAACATGACCTATACTGACCTTGACAATGACCCTGGAGGCAGCCTCTATCCCATAACATTGAAAGTTAACATGACCTATACTGACCTTGACAATGACCCTGGAGACAGCCTCTATCCAGTAACAATGAATGTTAACATGACCTACACTGACCTTGACAATGACCCTGGAGGCAGCCTCTATCCAGTAACAATGAATGTTAACATGACCTTTACTGACCTTGACAATGACCCTGGAGACAGCCTCTATCCAGTAACAATGAATGTTAACATGACCTATACTGACCTTGACAATGACCCTGGAGGCAGCCTCTATCCAAAAACAATGAAAGTTAACATGACCTATACTGACCTTGACAATGACCCTGGAGGCAGCCTCTATCCCATAACAATGAATGTTAAAATGACCTTTACTGACCTTGACAATGACCCTGGAGGCAGCCTCTATCCCATATGTCCCAGCCATGGCGTGGATGTCGTTGGTGTAGAGCTGGGACATGTCCAGTATGTCAGCATACTTGTAGAGTTCCTACAAAGTCAGTATTTCAAACTAAAATGTGTTACATAACACTGGGTTGATTATAATTCATATTTCTTTACAAAACAGAAAAGATGACATCAGGTGTTTGGATTTCTTTTGTTTGTGTATTACTTCTTATAAACAGCTATGGTCATTTAAGGATGTGCCAGGTTTCGGGGGTGGAGGAAAGCCAGAGTTACCAAAGAAAAAACACCGACCTACGGCCAGTACCTGGGGGACTGCCCCACGTAGGCCTCAAACCCGCAACCTAGTGGTGGAGGGCTAGTGGTAGCAGAATGTCAGACACCTTCAACTTGGCCCCCTAATTAGTTAACATTTTATGTTCTGCATGTGGCAAAGGTTATACAGTGTATGTAGAAATCAAAAGGAGATCAACAAAATTGGTCAATAACATGTTATAATTCATGTAATAAGGAACTGTATGCTCAATAGCAAAGGGACATAGCTCCAAGTTTTTATCCTGTGTGACAAACACTTCAATTAAAACTTTGATTTAGTGATAATATTATGCAAATGATCTTCAGGAAAGAAGGAAAGAAAATTAAGAATGATGAAACTTTGACTGGTTGTGATGATGTCAATTTACTGTTTGTGAGTTTTGCTTTTTGTTTTTGCTCTGAACACAAAAACAAAACATCACCAATCACACCTAGTATACATTCTCCTAAATGTATTTAAGTACAACAGGCACAGCGTGGGGCGTACCTGTATATTTATGCCCTCCGTTTTAAGGTGGAGCTCACGCTTTTCTTTTCCCATCTGTTCAGTGAGGAAACACTTGTTGATTCCCGTGATCTGGTGGACTATGGCCGTCTTGGCATCAGTCTCCAACATCGACAAAACATCCACCTTACTATGCTGTATACCAAACTGAAGCAAAACCATAAACCTGGTGTCAGCACAACTTGCCTCATTCAGCTATCATCGTAAGTAGTGACCACATCGGAATAAATCAGTTGGTGATTTCATAATTCAATACTAGATTAGCACTTTCATGGTACTTTTGATAAAAATCAATTGGGATATAAAATTGTAAAAGACAGAAAACATATTTTTTTTTTAATTTAAAAAATACGTTCTGGTTTCAACAGACTGAAAATGTACTTGACAGGTGTCAATGATTTGTTTCTGTGTTTTCTCTTACACACTTAACATACAATATTTTCTTGTCTGTTTATACACAGCGATCTTACACTGATTATCAACATTTAAGTATAATTTTGTTATGAAATGTTTTATAACTGATGATTTACATATACATTGACCTTTAATGTGTTGACAGTTATTCAGAAATGTGAAAATGAAGTAAATTACATTGAACTTAATTTGGCTACTGCACATATATAGGGGATAGGATTTGGTGACAGAAATTAACAGAAAAATGTTCTTCAGGGAGCTCTAATTTGATTAACAAACTGAATGCCAAAAAATTATGCTGAATTTGGAAAATTATGAAATTAATGAGAACAAGATGATGTAGTTGTCAATAATCCCATGATAGCATATAAAAGAACACCTTTTTGAAACCAGGAAGGTGAAAATACCAAAAGGCACCCTCTGCAATGTAATTGACTCATGTGTGATTTTGAAGATCAAATATGTCAAAGGTTTTAAGATGAGGTCAAGAAACATACAGATATTTTATTTCTTGTTGCCAATTTTCTTGACAACTGGAAATTTCCTGCAATCAGAATCTTACATTAATTTTAAAGTATTTTATCTGGAGTTCAACTTGATTACAAATACAATGTTTGAACTGAAATTTAACTGGATTATGTTACCATGATAACAGTATTTACCTGGAATTTAACTGGATTATGTTACCATGGTAACAGTATTTACCTGGAATTTAACTGGGTTAATTACATGTTTACAGTGTTTTACCTGATATTTCACTTTGTTCAGTCTGTAGTTTTTATCTTACCTGGAGTTTCACCTGACACCATTCTTGTCTTTTTTGGTCAAATTTATATTCAGCAACATTCATTGATTTTAAGACAGTCTACAATAAAAAACATTTCATTAGATTTTTCAAACAGAAGAAAAACTGACACAGAAAAGCTAAATCTTTAACTTTTCCTTTTTTTTTTTTAACTATGTGAGGAGACTAGGTTTTATTTTGTTATTTTGAATAATGATAACAATTTTGTTATTTTCACACTAAACTGACTCATGAAAAAGCAGGGTTAAGTGCAAAAATAACAAAATAACAATCACTGATGCTTTGACATTTTCAAAATGTGATTTCAAAATGTGATTTTCAAAATGTGATTTCCCTATAGTAAAGTTTGCCCCCTCCCCAGGGGGAAACGTGAGACCCCAGGGTCAAGAAATTCACAATTTTGGTAAAGCACCTTAAGACCCTTCCATCTATGAAGAGTATTTGATTCTACTATATCTGGGTCTTGAGAAGAAGATTTTTGAAATTTTAGTCAATTTGATCCTTTTTGGCCCCACCCTCAGGCCCCTGGGGGCTGGGGACCAAACCCGTCACTAATTTTTGTTGACCTTTGGCCATGGAAGGTTTCTGCAAAATTTCATTGAAATTGGTTCAGGTGTTTTGGAGAAGAAGTCGAAAATGTAAATTGTTTACAGACGCACGCCAGACAATGGTGTTATAGGTATGCTCCAAGTTTCATGAAAATATCTTTTTAACGGTTTAAATTTATGGTGATTTTACCAGGAAGTTTCTTCTGTATTGACCTTTGAACTAGAGGTACCGTCCAGGTCAAGGTGACGTTAATACAGTGACATAGAGGTGACTATCTCTGTGATGTAGATCAGTAACAACTAGAACTGTAAGCCAAAGGCTAACTAATACCCCCCGCTCCTACATCAACCAGAAATATAGGGTAAAGGCTAACTCAGGAAAAGCATTGCAATGCAATCCATAGGCTCCCACCAGTAATGGTTTCTTAATTGACTGAACTGTACACTTATTTAAGTATATAGGTCACTGACATACTTCCTGTACTCCTTCCCAATGCCAACATATACATGCAAACTAAATCTTGTTAGCCTAGATGAACTAGCTTTGCTGAAATTGTCCTAGTAGTTAAGGATGAATTGTCAGGACAAAGATTTTTAAGAAAGGGCCATAACTCCTTTAATAGGGTCAAAATGATAATACTACCCTGAGGTACGACATCAGGGGGCATTTACCATATCTGTAAACTTTCATTGAAATAGGCCCAGTAGTTTAGGATGCAGACAAAGGGTTTTTCAACAAGGGGCCATAACTCCTTTTATAAGGGTCAGAATGGACAAGACGTAAGGATTGTTATCGGCAATTTAGACTGGATGTTATTAGAAGAAGAGCCATAAGATGAACCAGAAGACCTGGCCTTGTTAAAAAATGTTGCTTAACCTGAGGATTAAACAATCACCTTTCACCCATAAAATCCATATTCCCCCAAAAATCTGCCTACATTTATTCTCATGGCTGCCGTCATCTTGGGTTTGTTTTGGTGACCTTCAGCAGCTTCCTCAGAGCCCATGTCATCCTCAATATTGAAGTTTGTCTCTTCATCGCTCTCCTCGTCCATAGTAACTTAAAACCGAAGAAAGGTATATTTAAGAACAACCAGGTAGGTTCTGGAACTGTGGCTACTCATGTAATATGTATTGTATGATATTTCACCAGTTGTCAGATCAAATCTAATGATCCCAAGAGAAATAATAAAATTCCATTATATTCAGATACAAGTAAACCCTTGAATTAAGACTTCTACTAATTTTATACACCTTAACCTTGATTTCTGTACTCCTACCTCATTTTGTCAGATTGAATTATTCTGTCAAATTCCAACATTTTGAGTCCCTTTAAATATATACCTAGTAGCTCCATTACATAATGATGCTTCCCCAAAAGCTTGTTTTAGTTCCCCAACATACCCTGTTCCTCCAGTTCTTCATCTTTTGCATCTTCTTCGATTACATCTTCATCATATTCTTTCTCTTCCTCGTGTCTCTTCTTTTCCTTGTCGGCCACTGCGTTACTGTCTCCAGCCATATCCTCTAGATCGGAGTCCGCCTGCTGATCACCGGTATCATCCACTTTAGACGTGTCCTCCTCCGTAACTGTTTTTTTCAGTAACCTCCCAGATGTCAACACCCTTGAAATCAAATAACACACAAAGACTAGTTGTTTATTTTTAATGAAAACAATTCTATTCCTCAAAAAGGTACCCAACTGGTTTTGTACACAATAGAATTCAACACTTAAATGTTTTCTTACCCAAAATCACACCAATTGTAAATCATAAGCAGTTAAAATTTACGGTGGCCTTTCCACAAAGATTCTGACTTCCTGTTTGAGGCACTTTTTGGTAAATCAGTGAAATAACGTTTCTCTACATCAGTGAGCTACTGTTTTCAACACATAAGGGAGTTTTCATTTCAGGTAATCACCAGGCAAGAGTTTTTTTTCTGTAGATCATTAAGTTAACGTTTCAGTAGATCAGTGAACATCCTCAATACTCCAGGGGTTATGCTCACTTTCGCTCTCTGTACTTCTGGAATATGTCCTAGCAAAATTGAAGGCACGCAGCTAGCTATTTAATTGGTCTCGGGTAAAAACACCTGACCAATTGCCAAGGCTGATATTTGTTCTTTTGATGATAACAGGGGAGTGACACCCGACTTCAAAGCCAGTAAATTTTACTGTTGCGGGAGCGCGAGATTCTTTTGATGTACATCAAAGGATCAAACTAGTTTTCTTGTCTCATCCACATGGTGGTACACACTGAGCCTTCGATTTTGCTATGTCATATTCCATGGGTGCAGAAAGCGAAGTGAGTGTAAGACCTGGAGTTTCAAGGATGACCAGTAAATAACTTTGTTAATCAACCTTTTGAGTTAAAGTTTTGGTGGATAAGTGAGCTGACTCTTCAATAGAACTTTGAGTCAAGTTTTTAGTAGATCAATTAGTTATAAGGAAGCTTGGCCTTTCAATGGTGACATTGACATTAACAGATTTATAGTAGCTATTAACAAGTTTGGTGATAATGATAAACATATTAATGACCTAAGTATAACCATGACTTTGAGGAATTGTATATGAAAGTGTAATCAACAATCGATACAAAGGTCAAAACCGTCATCAAATTAACTTCCACATTACAGTTCAGGGCTTATAGCACAGGGAATCAAAAAGTGTTCTAAAAAGGGTCTTCCTTTTAGGACAAGGATTATCTGAAAAACATATCTTAACTTTAAAGCAAAGATTATCTGAAAATAATCTGAACTTTAGGGCAAGGATTATCTGTAAATGATCTTAATTTAAGGTCAAGGATTATCTGTAAATGATCTTAATTTAAGGTCAAGGATTATCTGTAAATGATCTTAATTTAAGGGCAGGGATTATCTGAAAATGATCTTAACTTTAGGGCGAGGGATTATCTGAAAATGATCTTAACTTTAGGGTGAAGATTTAAGTGATATGTGGCTTATACTGTGTAATATCTGATGAATTCCTGGTGAAGTTATATTTTATTTTAGACATGGAATTCTTGTCCTTTTGTCCAAGGTTTAATGTGTATATAATATGTACTTATCATAAGTTGTAACTTATCATAAGTTGTAAAACTACAGCAAGAAAGCAACAAAATTTACGTGCTATTGAGGCCTTTACAATAATATATCTGTAAATCTTACCTGCTTCTCTTTGTACCATCATTCATTTTTCTTTTGATGAGAGCAATGATTCGTTTGATGTAGGTGTTCTCTATGAAGGTGAGGATGGAGGCTGGAGTAACTCCTAGGCGTTCCCTGTACAGCCGGTAAGGCAGGAACTTGAAACGGATCTCAAACACCCGCTTCCTTTGGCTATTGTGTGAAATAAGGTGAAGGTATTACAACTTCATGACTTTGTATTTTAACTTTAAAATTGGTGCATATTTTGTAGACATACTTCAGAATCTTTAAAAAATTCAACCTTTTTTTAGATTATAGAAAAATTCAATTTTCCTCAATAATGGCACAGACGGGGTAATTGAACAGATGTGAGGCCTAATTCAATCCAATACACAGAAGAGCTGTCAATCATTTATAGAATCTGCTTAACAAGGCAACTGACATAGTATTACAGGCAGTCCAGTTATAGAATCTGCTTAACAAGGCAACTGACAAAGTGTTACAGGCAGTCCATTTATAGAATCTGCTTAACAAGGCAACTGACATAGCATTACAGGCAGTCCAGTTATAGAATCTGCTTTACAAGGCAACCGACATAGCATTACAGGCAGTCCAGTTATAAGCAGCTTACAGTATTTTGCAACTTACGCCAGGGTTCTGCCTTTGACGATTGTGTACTCGGTGATACTGATGTCTTCAAGCACCTAGGAATGGGATATCATAATTACGTAAAATTCCTTCAAGCCTGTTCTAATAACATGTACAACGACTTTAAAGAATTAAACAACAGACAGTGATCACAAACAAGTATTGAGAAGACTTCTACTTCTAGTTTTTGCCTTATTACTCCATTATCAGTGTAACAGGAAAGAGAATTGTTTGCTTCTTCCAGGGATCGAACCCACAATCCCTAGGTTCCTAGTCGGATGCTCTACCACTGAGCTTAAGGGAAATTCCTTCTAGTTCAAAGCTAGAAGGCGACTGTCATCCTATGTACAATTAAAATCTGCCACACTACTCCTTCCTTTTTAAATGTGTTTGCCCTCGAACACCACAACCTAGGTTCTAACTCCCTGTCATCACAGGAAGGGCCACGGACACCATTTGTAACAGGGAAGAGAAAAGTGTGCTTCCACCGGGGATCGAACCCTCGATCTCCAGGTTCCTAGTCGGACGCTCTACCACTGAGCTAAAGGGAAATTCCCCCTAGCTCGAAGCTAGAAGGCGACCGTAATCCTATGTACAATTAAAATCTGCCCCATTAGTAAGAAGTCGAAAAAAGGCCACTGGAATTATACTTCTTAAATTTCACTTGAGGTACAAAAGTATTGTTTAGGTTGTTTTCAAAATCCCTTGCATAGATTATCTACAATTTCAACAACAATAAGGAGGATATGACTACTGTATGACGGAACCCTTTGGTGTCTGATTTTTCACAATCACGTGAGTAAAATGATAACCGTACCTCAGCTAGGGTGACCTTGTTGAAGAGAGTCTGAATGGTTTTAGCAGTCTGTCGTGCCTGAGGGTCAGGATACACTGGGATGTCCATGGCGGGCGTCTTTATATTGGCACTGGCTACCATGAGGATCTCCCGTAGACGTGGGATTCCCAAAGTAACGTTCATCTCACCTCGCCCAGCAAAGTGAAAAGTGTTCAACGTCATCTGTGTGGATGGCTCCCCAATTGACTGTGGGTGAAACAATAATCCAAATTATATTTGTTATTGTGCTGCTATACTAAAACTATTCTATAACTATATACCACAACTATTTCTTACTTTAGATAAAGTATCTATTATTTTGATATATTAATATTTTCACTGCAAGTTCCTCTATAAGCATTACAAGGAGAAATTGCATTTACAGAGCTATGAATGCAATTTAATCAGCATCATTTTGAAGCTTCTCCTCATACCTCGGTTAACATGGGAGAACCGTTAGAATTAAACATTTTGGTGACCTTAGGCTGTTCCAGGAATTCTGTTTGCACCGACAACACAGACATTTCGATATCAAAAATATTAGGGAATATCCCTATTTAGGTCAATAATAACTTAGTATTTAGGATGTAAATAGATAAGGATTGAATGGCATTTTTTTCAATGGGCATACCTGTATAAAATTGAAAAAGAATTTGTTCAATCTTCATATAATACTATACCCATTCTAAGTTGGATATATCAGTATACTGTGACTATTCTGAATGTCAGATGGAACCCAGCTATTAAACCTGGTTCCATACTTAAATTACATTCTACATTAGTGATTACAAGTCATTTGTAACTTTGGTTATTTCCAAGCTGTCATAAGAACAAATGTACCATACAAGAAGATATTCAGTATATTTTTCATTTGTGTTTTATATTTTTCTCCAACACATGGATGTATATCCATTAGTTACCTGGGAAAAGATATTTCTTTCCAATAAGAGGCAAGGATGTAAAAATGTGAAACATGCAAGACCTACCTGGGCACACAAGGCCCCGACAGACTCGCCAGGTTCTGCCAGTGACTTCATCAGCTTTTGCTTCATCATAGTGTTAAACTCTGCCGGCCCTATCGACCCATCCTTCACTACCTGAAATATAAACCATGTTCTAATGGCAGTGATATGCATGCTGTAGGGTAGCAGAAAGGCTACCCAGAAAATTTGGGTATTTTGTAAATATTAATTCATTGTGTGCAGTTTCACAAGGTTCAATTTATATATACAACTAGCTACTTCCTTGTACAGATGATGGGGAAACACTTCAGTAAGTTAGAACTGACTGAGATCACACTACACACATTTTGTCAGAGTATAAAAAGTAAACATTATTTCACTTTTCTTTGTTACCTTTTTGAGTTCATTGCTTGAGAAGTTCTTTAAAATAGACTCAAACTTCTCAGGGATGACACCACCTTGTTCATAGGGGAAATAGATGGCTGTTGCAGGGTCTGGACATCCTCCTGTGTACTTGGTGTATCTAAAGTTCAGTTAAATAAATATACATATACATGTCATTGTCACATGTCACAATATCACTGTCACATGATACAACATGATTGTCACATGATACACTATCACATGATACACCACAATTGTCACATGTCACCTGATACATTATCACTGTCACTTGATACAACACCACTGTCACATGTCACAATAACATTAACACTGTCACCTGATGCATTATCACTGTCACATGCCACAATATCACTGTCACATGATACACTATTACTGTCACATGATACAACACCACTGTCACATGTCACACTATCACAACAACGTTAACACTGTCACATGATATATTATCACTGTCACATGTCACAATATCACAACAACATTAACACTGTCACATGATACATTATCACTGTCACATGTCACAATATCACTGTCACATGATAACATTTCACTGATATATGTGATGATGATATTGTTTCTAAAGTTCAGTAAAACAAATATATTTATATAACTGTCACATGATACAATACCACTGTCATATCGGGCCTGGCGAGCTAAAATGGCATGAAAGTAAATATAGTGATCTTTATCTTATTAAAAGTGACCACTATAATAATTTTGTATAACATCAATCCCTATCTAATATAACGTAGATTCTACAATCGAACCCACTTAATCCTTCATTTACATATGGATATAATTTGGTTATTTTCATAAGACATTCAAACACTAACAACCTTAACTTATTCCTAGTTGACTCGACTGTCAAAATCTTGTCAATGCTCCAGATCCACTATTTCATGAAATGCGAATTGTGGTCAATATTAACTCATAAACATTTAGACAGAACAGGATTACATCACACACAATCGTCCTGGGACACCCTACTTACTTTTTCTTTGCCTTGTCATCAAGTGCCCTCCACTCATTACACATAAGACATGCCCCAAAAGTGCGTCCGTTTTTCTCTATACGATTGTCTTCTGATCCTGGAAACTTAGACCTCTTGCAAAAGTTCAGAAAACCAGAACCTCTCTGGCTTGTGGACCTTTTCTTTTTTGCATGTTTCCTCCATTTCATTATCTTGGAAAAACAAATGGAGACAAAAAAACCACACTTCATATTTATTACTTCAAATCTATGACAAGAGGCCCAAGGGCCTTAGCGGTCACCTGAGTTATATCATAGGTACTGGTAGCTTTATTTTATTGTTATGATGTGATGTGGAAATCAGCATGTAAACTAAGTGAAATACAATACTTGTCATGTCATCAATGGATAAGAATTTGAAAATATTGGTAAATGTTCCCTTTGGGGCCCCGCCCTAGCCCCTGGGGATGGGGCAGGAATCCTAATTTTACAAAGTAAAACTCTCATTTACCCAAGATGATTCTGACTAAGTTTGAGCAATTTTCTGCTGAAAATGGATAAAATATATACCGAAAAGTGTTATTTCCCTATAT
>NW_018403543.1:1587068-1599495 GCF_002113885.1 Mizuhopecten yessoensis | reverse complement strand
AATAGGTCACTTGAGCAAAGCTCAGGTGACCTAAAAAGATAAAAATGAATTGACAATTTTTTCAATGATAAAGCCAACTATCATACTGGATCTTTCGAAGAAGTTGTTTTAAGTATTTAACATATTCTATGATCTTGAAATCCAGTCAACTTAATTTATTTGAATCAACTTGATACAGCTATCCTTTATCCCATTGAAGCCAAATAATGTCACTTGACATTATCAACATATGGAAAAACTCATTTTCATTTCTTAATGTTTTGAACGCTGTGACCTTGAAAAGAGAATCACAGTCATTTATTTGAAAAACATTATACCCCATAACATCAGCCTAGGTCTCTTAGTAATTCAGATGCCGAGACAATAAGATTACACAAGCTGAAACAAGAAAATGTCTCTAAAACATGAATATCACCCACTCCCATGCAAAAAATATCTTTATTTTGACATATTTCTGCTCATACTTAACATTGTATGAAGTTGATCAAAAGCAAATGAAGCTGCTAGAGTGAGGAGACTGAATGGGGAGGGGAGAGGACGCAACATGAGGGGATTGGATAGACATGGGTAACACGAATCCCCCCTTATAATACATAGGGAATAAATCTGGGGCTTCTTGAGGTTTACACTAATGTCATCATGATTGAACACGTCTGGATTGGTTCCTGAATTACCTCCCCTGTTTGTTGTCGCCGAGGACACCATCTTCTTAGTTCTTACCTTTTTGGTCCACTTGCGTACCCCTTTATCACTGACTTGAGTCTGGTCCTTATTGTTAGGTGCCGACACTGCGGTCACTATGGACCGGTTCTCCAAGAGGAAAGGATACATCTTTGGAGTAATAAACCCGGTCTTTAAGATGTCCAGTCCATCCTCGCCATAGTAAAACTAATAAAAAAACAACAACTTTTATACCAAATTTATATTGAAATCTAAATAACAGTTATTGAGAAGAAATTCAGTACTGTAAGTCAGAGGATACCTGAGGTCATGGTGGCCAAGGATTATTGGTATGACCGAGAAAATAACTACAGGTACATTTTTTAAGAACCATGAGACTGAAAATTTTATCAATTTAAAAAATCAAAGTTGTCTGCACCCTTCTCTAAATTGTGCCAACCCCCCCCCCCCCATTTTCTCTAGACAGGACCAAAAAAAAGCACTAATTATAATCTGCACGGTCAAGTAGTTGTTACACTAGGTTGATTGAACATACATGAGACCCACTAGGCCTGCATCACTCATATGCTTCCATCCGACCTGACAGGAAAATGAATCTATTTCCACTATTTTTATTGTGATAAACATAGAATTTTGACAGTGTAATTAAAGGAATGCCTAAGTACCAGTCTTTACTACATTTGACTGTGTGACCTTGAATGTGGGTCAAGGTCATATGTTTCGACTGCCTGGTTCTGACCACTAAAAGATAATAAATGGTCCCGCAGACTGTATGATACTATCTTGGCCTAAATATGACGAGAGTTTTCCTGGGAAATTGACAAGGTATTACATGCATTGTCATGCCAACTGCACCATTTTACCTGATACTAATCACAGTGAGACATATCTACTTCTTTTTCATAAAGCCTACGATACCTTACGAACATGCAGTCCTAGTGACTATAATCTAATTACCTGGACCACACTGCCATCACTGTCTCTGACTGTCAGGTCGTAGTTAACGTACACCCCTTCCAGGTGTTTAATTAGACATCTCTGTAGGTATCCACTGCGACTTGTTTTGACAGCTGTGTCGATGAGACCCTGAAAAATTTGAAGATTGCCCAACCTCAAGTTCCTAAATATTTATCTAACATCTTCATTCCATTTCTTTTTTAACTGAACATCAATAGTTCATTTCTAATCCCAACATACCCAGTCTCTGGCACATATACACACATACACTACACACATGGAGGCAGGTCTTTAAATGACCTTAGCTGTTAATAGGTTGTTAAACAAAATCAAACCAATCCCATCAATATCTTGCTAATTGGTTACATACAGACCCAACATATTCTGGAATGTTTAAGGAAGTTTTCTCTTTGCTGCGGGTGCTCTGCACTGGGGCCGTTACATATCAAGTCAACAAATTGTTTCCACAAATGTTCCAGAAAGTTTTTGGTTCTCGACATACTATTTAATTGCTGTTCTTGAAGTAAGTTCAAAATGAGATTAACCAAGGATTCAATTTTTTAAAATGATACATTTCAGAATCTTTGTCCTGAAATTGTTAAGTTTTCTTACTTAGCTATAAGACATTGAATAATAAATGACAATCTGAGGATGTAGCCTGAAGTACTGTAATAATTAAACTGAATTACAATGATACTTTATTGTCAAGTTTAATAACAAGTTGGGGACACAAATGAATAGCTGTCATCCTATTTAAGATCATAACTGATATCCTGCTAAGTCAAAGGAGACAAACCTCTCGTCCAGCCATACAATGGAAGAAGTACTCCTGAGGTCGGATCCCTGTGAGAAAACGTCCCGACACGAACCCTCCAGCACGAGGCGATGTGTCATAGGCCATGAATGAGGGCAGTGTTTTCCCACTCAGCATCGGTCTGGGGCGACGTCCTTCTAACTCTATCTGACCAAGCAGACAGGATATCTGCATGCAGTTCACCTGTAGTAGAAAATGTGTGGGTTTACAGGGGATCCAATCACAGACAGATGTTAGCTACAGACAGGTGGTAGATATAGACAGATGTTAGTTACAGACAGGTGGTAGATATAGACATGTTAGCTACAGACAGGTGGTAGATATAGACAGGTAGTAAATACAGTCAGGTGGTGGTAATAGACAGGAAGTAAATACAGGCAGGTGGGGGTAATAGACAGGGAGTAAATACAGGCAGGGGGGAGATATAGACAGATGTTAGCTAAAGACAGGTGTTAGATATAGACAGGTAGTAAATACAGTCAGGTGGTGGTAATAGACAGGCAGTAAATACAGGCAGGTGGTAGTAATAGACAGGTAGTAAATACAGGCTGGTGGTAGATATAGACAGAGGTTAGCTAAAGACAGGTGGGAGATATAGACAGGTAGTAAATACAGTCAGGTGGTGGTAATAGACAAGCAGTAGTTAAAGACAGGTGGTAGATATAAACAGGTAGTTAATACAGGCAGGTGGTGGTAATAGACAAGCAGTAGTTAAAGACAGGTGGAAGAGATAGACAGGTAGTAGTTATAAAAAGGTGGTGGCTATTGGATGTTGGTAGTTATAACATTATAGACAGGTATATGCTCTAGACAGGTGGTAGTTATAGACAGGTATATGCTCTATACAGGTGGTAGTTAAGAGACAGTAGCTATTGACAGGTGCTACATATAGACAGGTAGTAGAGATAAACATGGTAGTTATAATAACCAGGTAGAAGTTATAGACAGGTGGTAGTTATGGACAGGTGGAAGTTATAGACAGGTGGTAGTTATAGATATGTGGTACATAGCAACAGGTGGTAGTTATAGACAGGTGGTAGTTATAGATATGTGGTAGTTAAAGACAGGTGGCAGATATAGACAGGTGGTAGTTATAGATATGTGGTAGATAGAGACAGGTGGTAGTTATAGGCAGGTGGTAGTTATAGAAAGGAGGTAGTTATAGACATGTGGTGGTTATAGACAGGAGGGAGCTATAGATATGTGGTAGTAAAAGCCAGGTGGCAGATATAAACAGGTGGTAGTTATAGACATGTGGTGGATATTGACAGGTGGTATTTATAGACAGGGGGTAGTTATAGATATGGGGTAGTTATAGACATGTGGTAGATAGAGACTGATGTTAGTCACAGATAGGTGGTACCGATAGACATGTTATCTACAGACTGGTGGTAGATATTGACAGGTGGTAGTTATAGGCAGGTGGTAGTTATAGAAATGTGGTAGATAGAGAGAGGTGGTAGTTATAGAAATGTGTTTGTTTTAGATATGTGGTACATAGCAACAGGTGTAGTTATAGACAGGAAGTAGTTATAGATATGAGGTAGATAGAGACAGGTTGTAGTTATAGATATGGGGTAGATAGAGACAGGTTGTAGTTATAGATATGAGGTAGTTATAGATATGGGGTACATAGCAACAGGTGTAGTTATAGACAGGCGGTAGTTATAGATATTTGGTAGATATTGACAGGTGGTAGATAGAGAGAGGTGGTAGTTATAGAAAGGAGGTAGTTATAGATCTGTGGTGGTTATAGATATGTGGAAGATAGAGACGGGTGGGAGTTATTGATATGTGGTAGATATAGACAGGTGGTAGTTAGAGATATGTGGTAGTTATAGACAGGTGGTAGTTATAGACAGGAGGTAGTTATAGATCTGTGGTAGTTATAGACAGGAGGTATCTAAGGCAGAATTCTATACTTACAGAGGATCCTTTAGCTCCTGACTGAACCATCAGTTGTAGATTATTCTGAGGAAACAGTTTTTCTAATCCTTTTGGCATACAGGCCCTGTAATAGACAGAATGTATCTTACAATCAGTTGCACATAAACAGCTTATAAAAAATCTGTGAAATATTTAAAACTTGTTCATTATAATCTGACCAAATATTAGTTCGAATTATTCTGACGTTTTATCGACTTTTTTATATCGGTCTGTCGTCGATTATCGTCAGAACTCCGGCCCTCTATAATATGCGGAAAATTAGCGACCTGCACCCGGGTCGCACTTCAAACTGATATTTTAGAAACAAATCGTCACCCTCACACACATGTCGCATGTACCTTCAGTATTAATGGATAAAAAGCACCCTTATTTAGCAATGATATAGACAGTCTGAATAGGCTTTGTGTGCTTTGTTCCTCCCCCTTCACACCAGAGTTAACATCTAGTAAGTATCTAGATGGTTATACATACTTTACGATGGCATTCTGAGTATTATCAGTCCTGGTCTTGGTGCTCTGGTCCAGCATCTGCAACTCCACATCATCTGGACTGAAGTGGGCCTTCTTCAAGGCCTTCAACATGGCTTTCGCATCAGTCTCACTATCCAAGGTCAAAGCCTCTTTCGCCGAGTCATCCCCAAATTGTGTAGACTCTACAATAGCTTGTTGCCTCTTCTTGTCTGCCTGTAATGTTACACGGATGTGTTTAAACATCACACAGCCTTACCCCTCTGATACAGTTTAAACAAGGAAGATCTTTTTGAAAATTTAATTTTATACTGTAATGCTGCTAGATTTACATAACATTTCTTTTTGATCTAAACAGTGTAAAGGTGACAATGTAAATGAGCAAAAGAACCAAAAACCTGCCAATGACATGATGATGATGATGATGATGATGACATCTTAGATATTGTGCAGAAACCAATTTTCCGTCTTACAGTGACAATGACCTTGGCCGTTATTCAACTAGGGACATGAAGAGAAACCCACAGAATCCCCTTTGGTGAGGAATCGAAGCCGTGTCTGAAATGTGAGTTTGATCAGCTCCAAGGACGTTTAATTTTAGTGCAGAAACCAATTCCCTTTGTGATAAGAAATATCAGGCAAGTCCTTCCGTAAGGAATCAGTATCTTGTGTTGGGATGTTATATGTATCACCTGGAACCTGAGTTATTGTGCAGGAACAAATCTTAATTTAGAGAAACAGTGACTTTGACTTTTTACCTTGGACATCAAAAGAAAAAACCCAAGCAAGCCCCTTTAGTCAGAAAGCAGGGTATGAAGTTCAATAAGCCTAAAATATAAGCCTCTATTCCCCTAACAGCCCTGCTTCTCTGTCCCAAGGGTGTCCTTGGGGAAAACAGCACTTTACACAATATCCAGTCCCTGTGAGAATGTGAAGCTTCAAACCTAACTTAGTTAAATACCTGATCACATACTTAAGTAATAACATTTTAAAGATGAACCTCTAGTTCCTCTTTTGGACTTTAAGAGAGTCATATTTGAGCTCCAAGGGGCCCATATTTGAGCCTTTTTGACCCCCTTTATTCATACAACATTGTGTCCCTTTGGCTCATTGATGCTCTTTAGATCAAAGGTTGAAATCCTTCACCTTTTCATTGTGACCTCTTTACCCGGTGAGCCTGCCAATCAAATTTGTTTCAAATCTCTTCACCCTAGCTTACTGAAGGTGCAAAAGTGACTTACCGGTGTTGTGACCAGGATATCCTCCACGCCAAGTGTGAAACCTCGGATCATCTGCAGGAAGTTGGTGAACAAACGCCCGAAATAGGTCAACAACCTACCAGCTATTTCCCCACCGTACAACTGTAACGTAAGTGTAGAAATTATAACAGTTGTCAGACAACTTATCATACCAAGACAGATTAGAACAGTGATCACAAGTATAATCCATTATGAAACTGTCAAATAAAAATATGGACTTGCAGGCAACAAGCCTAAAAATTATATTTTAAAATACTTTCAATGTGAGAATTTAAAAGTTTGCATAACCCTAAGATTATGAAAAGACTGAACATTTTCATCTCTGAACTGCCTACATTTTGTAACTTTTATAAATGTCATGGATTGACATGGAGATTATTACTAGCTATATATAGGAGTCTGTTAATAAGAGCTCCTGTTTGAGTACATGTAAATGACAGTGCTGCCATGTATATTACAGCAATGCTAGATTTATACAATAGGCCCAGAGGGCCTGTATCGCTCACCTGGATAATAAAGTAACAATGGGAAATTATTCTTATTACATAAAATCCCTCCAAGGAATGGTGCAGAAGAGGAAAGATTTTAAAGATTTAAACCTCTAATTTCCCTATTGGGCCCTGCAACTCTCAGCCCCCAGGGGGTCCTAACCCATCGTTTATACAAAATTTAGTCCCCTTTGCCTAAGGATGCTCCAGGTTAAATTGAGATAAAATCCCTTAATTCCTATGGTAGAAGAAGCATTTCAAAGGTTTTACCTCTATTTTTCTTATTGGGCCCCACCTCTATGTTCCCAGGGGGGCACACCCACCGTTTATACAACAATGAGTCCCCTTGAACAACTATACTCCAGACCAAATTGGGATGAAATCCCTTAATCCTTTTGGTAGGAGAAGGATTTTAAAGATTTACCTATATTTCCTCTATTCAGCCCCACCTCTCTGCCCCAAGGGAGGCCACACCCACCGTTTTATACAAAATTGTATCCCCTTGGTCTAAGGATGCTCCAGACCAAATTTAGTCCAAATCTACTGGGCGGTTCAGGAAAAGTAGCGTTTTAAAGGAAAAGCTGCCCTCTGGGCAGGTGAGCAGATAATGAAAGCTCAATTCCACACATACTAAATATGACATAAATTTTCTCAGAGAACAATTTCCAAAGCATATTATCCAATTATAATTCCCAATATTATATTACTCATGTTCCAATCTAGACAATGAGAGTATCCTCTTTACTGGCAGTAACGTCAGTACATCCCTAGACTCCCCCCCCCCCCCCCCCCCTCCCTCTATATACTGTGTCCCAGAATAGTCTCTCTGTACACAAGTGACTATATTTACCTCATAAGAGCAGTGTATAAGTCCATAACAGGTGGGCCCGTAATGACCCTTGTCCAGTACACCACAAAGGAGCTCTCCACCACGAATTATCACCCAACTCTCCCCCATCTCCTCCATGACCTCCTTTGGTAGATCCGCCATAGGGTCAGAGGTCACCCAACTCTGTGTTGTCCAGAATGCAATGCCACAATATTAAACTATTGAACAGGTTTTATCTTCATGACACGACCAAACAATTTCAATGAATTTTGTTATTCAGAAGTGATCATGTTTTTTATAACGACCTAAAAGAGATAAAATGGATGTCAAACAGGATCATTTACTTATCATTTTAAAATCAATGAATAGATCATACACTAACCTTCTCCGTAATCTTGGATTTCCCAGTTAAGTTGAGAGGTTCCTTACCAGCTGGTATTGAGTTCAAAATAATCGTGGAAAGAACCTGTAAGAATATTAAGGTTTGGTCAGTAAAAATTCTTCGCAACATGTTATTGTGAATTTCAGAAATACTGTCCAGCTGCATCATAAAGATTATATGTTTTCCTGACCACAATTCTACTGACCGACTGAGACATAAACAGTACCTATTTTCCTGACCACAATTCTACTGACCGACTGAGACATAAACACTACCTATTTTCCTGACTACAAGTTTACTGATTAACTGTCATTATTCAAGAAGGATATTAACTAAAGTAAACTTGTTATGTCTGAAATTTAGTCTTTTTTGGCTAAGACATGTTGTAAACACTGTGTCAGTGTCACTCTCTCTCTCTCTCTATATATATATATAGAAAAAATAAGATAAACGACCGACTAAAAACTAGCTGCTTTCACCCTTCACAGGGCTCTTCAGGTTTATTCAAATTCCTTTCTATCATTATATATATATATATAATAAAAAGTGATTAAATGTCCATGTGAAGGAAGTAAATATAGAAAAAATAAATTGAACGACAGACTAAAAAACTAGCTGCTTTCACCCTTCACAGGGCTCTTCAGGTTTATTCAAAAGAACAACGTCGTGACGTCACAATTACATGTCATCACACTACAATAGTAACGTGACATCACGAAGTACACAAGATTGGTGGAAAGTTACCACGACACTGTCCACCAATCTTGTGTACTTCGTGACATAGTTCATATTTATTGATTTTCCGAATTCGAAATGTCACTCCTGACTATTGTTTGACAGACCACAGAATTGATGGCTGTACTCCCACTTTCAATGAGCACTCATATTTATCTAGCTGGCACTATTTCTGTTACATCCTTTTTGTTTCCTGTTACATCCCTACCTGTTTTTCTGACCAGAGTTTGTAGGGTTTGATGATTGACCTACCTGTTTTCCTGACCAGAGTTTGTAGGGTTTGATGATTGAGGGGGGTAGCACCTTCACTGGGCCTTTCTTGTCCACTAAGGCCGAGAACACGAGCTGGCAGTACTCTTGTCTGTCAGAAAGCAATTACGGGGGTACATGAACATATTTGACAATAATTGATTACAGGATATGTAGAAGAATTTAACCCATCTGTCAGTCAGAAGTGAAGGAGTAACCATAATATACGTAGCAATGGACATAGATATTTATGAATCATTCCCAACTTAACTTTAAAATAAATCATATCGCTATAGTTTGTTCAAAGTATGGTATATACCAGGAAACTTTCCTCAAGTCAAATTATTGTCCTTCACTGGTATAATCCATTTTCACTCGGTGTTAATGTCGCCCTAAACATGGTTTCCTACGCATAGCATGTAGTGTACTAATTTTCAGTGTCGTGGTAACTTTGCCCTCATTGCGAAGGCGAAAAGTTATGCTGCGGCGAAAATATCCTGGTATACAGTATACATGTATAAGAGTTATTGTATAAACATCAATTACAATACTGGCTGGCTGGATTAAGTTCGGGACTGATGTATGAAAAAGTTTCTGGTATACAATGTAGCTGAGGGTTGTTCATGCAATTATAACTATCCCAGTATGTACCAGTGGATGGTTATATTAGTGTCTGGTATACAATGTAGCTGAGGGGGGTTCATGCAATTATAACTATCCCAGTATGTACCAGTGAATGGTTATATTAGTGTCTGGTATACAATGCAGCTGAGGGGTGTTCATGCAGTTATAACTATCCCAGTATGTGCCAGTGGATGGTTATATTAGTGTCTGGTATACAATGTAGCTGAGGGTGGTTCATGCAAATATAACTATCCCAGTATGTACCAGTGGATGGTTGTATTAGTGTCTGGTATACAATGTTGCTGAGGGTGGTTCATGCAGTTATAACTATCCCAGTATGTAAAGTTTACTGATGATGGCACGTTACCTGGTGAAGAAGCGTCCCCGGAGAGTGAGGTTGACCCCGGACACCATGTGGTCCTGTATAAGCCCAGCCAAGGGTGTGCCATCTTTAGGGACCAGGTACTGGAAATCTGTGCTGGCTGTAATAAACATTGATAGCTACTTATAGATATAATTTACAATACAGGACCAGGTACTGAAAATCTGTGCTGGCTGTAATAATCAGTGATAGCTACTTATAGATATAATTTACAATACAGGACCAGGTACTGAAAATCTGTGCTGGCTGTAATAATCATTGATAGCTACTTATAGATATAATTTACAATACAGGACCAGGTACTGAAAATCTGTGCTGGCTGTAATAATCATTGATAGCTACTTATAGATATAATTTACAATACAGGACCAGGTACTGAAAATCTGTGCTGGCTGTAATAATCATTGATAGCTACTTATAGATATAATTTACAATACAGGACCAGGTACTGAAAATCTGTGCTGGCTGTAATAATCATTGATAGCTACTTATAGATATAATTTACAATACAGGACCAGGTACTGAAAATCTGTGCTGGCTGTAATAATCATTGATAGCTACTTATAGATATAATTTACAATACAGATAACACATCATTTCTCTTGTCAGCATTAACACAGTTCTGTCTTTTTAGTTTCGTATCGCATCATTTTCACCTTCACAAAAGTCTGTAATGATGTCAAATATATCATACGCAATCAACATAAAAAAGTTATGGAAAATAATTAAGACTGATGGCAATCTGACTGACGATCAATAATTCAAACGACATAAAAAAAGTTGTAGAAAATGATAAAGACTGATATTTCTAAACATTTTCTTCAGGTTGGTAAACTATGGGTTATCAGAACTTTTTTTTTACACAACCAATAACATTTTCTATGTGACGTTTCGATGACTAGTACGATATGTACACTGTCACCTTCATCAGACAAATGACCAATGAAGCGTATGCACATAAAGGTGTAAAATGTGTACGAGTTGTCCATAAAATCGATGTCGATTTCGGCTACGCTGCAAACGTATGTACATATAGTTGTTATATATGTACCGAAATAACTCAATTCAGCTTCGCTTTGTTAACACTTGGTCAAAGATGTGCGAGAGTCTGATGACAACATAAAAATGTCGTAGAAATTGATAAAGACTGATGCCAACCTATAGTATAGGCCTCCGCTCTTGCCAGTTCATTCTGTGGAAAATGTGCATTCATTTCATCGCCATCAAAGTCAGCATTATAGGCCTTACAGTTGGCGTAGTGGAGTCGCAGGGTTTTCTCTCCAGGTAAGACTCGCGCCTTCAAAGAAAACAAAACAAAAATCCTGGTAGATGAAAACAAATATCAGGTGAGAAGCTGACAACCTCTATAAACTGAAGCTATATTTAATAGTTTTATAATGTCCAGACATTTTAGTTTACATCTAAATGAACAAATTATATCACATACAATGTGTGTTTATTTAGTTGGTAGTTCTGAGGACAGGGATGTTCCCTGCTGAGGGATAGGGGGTTACCAAGTGTATCTAGCAAACATATAGGATGATCTGATTGTCTTTTCTTTTCCAATTTTGAAATACACCTACACAAAATTTCGTAAAATAATAATCATTCCCTATTTTGGTAGATTTAATTTTCTCCCATCATTTTTAATTTTGGAAATCAATAGAATATCCTTTATAGATTTTCTTATTTTGCTACATTTCAATCACTCATCTCCCATCATTTTTAATTTCTGAAATCAATAGAATATCCTTTATGGATTTTCTTATTTTGCTACATTTCAATCACTCATTGCTAATCAAAACCTTGGTAGTGCCAAACATGGCTTAGACATGTGGGTGATTATATAGGTGAAAGGAGTGGCCTGGACATTGTGATCATACAGCAAAGTTAAAATTTGAAAAAAAATGATAATCAGTAAATAAGAATAGGATCCTTCTGTACAGTGAAGCTTCAGTGATTCGAGGGGTGTTACCTTGTGAGCCTGAATACTGGGTCGGTGAAGCGTGGGTTGTCGGTTCAGCAGCATAACATCCCCGTTCTTTAAGTGACGATACACCTGTGTATTTTGATGCAATATCTGTACTGGTATTGTCAAACATTAGCATAACAATACATTTACTTTCAATAAATTACAATACTTACAGGTTTGAAAAAAACATACAAATTGAGTTTTATCACTTCGGCCTACAAAAGGACATCTTCTGTATAACCCTTCACTTTAATCTATAAAATCTCATCTCTGATATTTTAATGATTTCCCATTGCTGAGTTCTGACCTATAAAAAGACATTTCTCAGGTAACAACCATTTGTTAGTTTGTCCTATAATGAGATCTTTGGCTACAACTTTTAAGGAGACATCTTAGATATATAACCATTTCTAAACACATGAACAACAATATAAATAATTTAAAACATTAAATCATTTGCAGGTAAATTATGACTTGATTTTTTTTGAGCATTTTCAGCTTTGTAATTATTTGTTGCTTGTAACACATGTACTGTAATGACAGACATCACATTAATGTTTAATGGTGACCTTGACCTTGGTGTGTACCAAAAAGACCCAATTGTGTTTCAGATTGTGCCTCAAGTACAACAAGAGGCCCAA
>NW_018403543.1:1583161-1586810 GCF_002113885.1 Mizuhopecten yessoensis | reverse complement strand
TTTTTTTGCAAAATAATGTCAATAAAAATGATACTAACATAGATAAGTATTGCATTAATGTATATCAATTTCATAAATGCTGAAATTGTGTAAAATTAATTATCTATAAACGATTAAAAATTGACATTTTATAATAAAACCATATACACATAGTAATTGCATGCAATAGTTATCGTTCTTGAAAAACTTCACAGTAGTGAAATAGGTAGCCGGTTTCCTGAAGTACAGAAAAATGGACACATGTGACTCATTGATTAAAAAACAACTGAATTATTGCCTGGATTGCTTTGCAATACTTTATTATTGAAAGAACACATTGTTCTGTCAATAATAAGCATATACTATTTATCACTTTAATAGTAAACATTAGATTATACGGAAATTGTGATACTGTCTCCCTACATTGGATTTTCAACTAGGGATGTACTTCCTATTTCCGTTTATCAATACACTCCTATGACCTTAAAAGCAATGTGCCTAGCCACAAACAACATCAAACTGTATATACTGACATCTATAACAGTAAAATAGAACAATGACGTCATAGTTAGGTTGCAATGCTGTGAAAAGAAGGTATACAGTTTCGCTGAATTTTCATAATCAAGCCAATAGTATAAAGGGCAACGTGTTTTGAGCTCGATGTGATATGTTTAAAAGACAAATTGAATATCATTGTAATTTTTATCGATTATCTGTGGCAGTTTTTAAATGCACATTTGATTACGGTTGCCTTCTAGTCTCGCACTGGAGGGAATTTCACTTCGGTGGGGAATATAGATGGGCATGAGACCGTATCTAAGTGTGCCAAACTCACAGCTGCCTTTATCAGATGCAAAGTTTGGTGATCATATGTGAAATGACAAAGAAGTTAGGAAACAGATAAAATGTTTTTTAACCCCAGCCTGCAAGACGGTCATACCTCCCCCATTGATTATGATGTAGAAAATGTTATCTAGTATCAAACAATTTCGTTATCATAATAAATAAAGACAAGGAAAATGTGGAAAAGCTTACCTTTTTACACTCCCTGTAGGCTAGAGGATTTGCTCCTGGGGTGAGAAGCTGTTTGGCTACCGCTTCTCTCTGTGTTTTGTCGTTGGCACTAAGCATGGTTTTAAAGCCATCTTCATTCATAACAAAACAAGCCCTGGAAGGAGATAGAATTTTCTTGTTCTTCAAATTTCTCACAAACAATGACCAACAGATCAAAGTTAAAGTCACTTGCCACAGCTTGATTGTGTAAGATTGGTGATAAGTTAAGGAGATATATGCTACCTTACTGTTATATACATCTCCTATCAAAACAAAGAAGCTTAGCTGTCAAATATAATTAATGAAACAGTAATTTATTCTTGGTAGTTATGGGTATTTGATGACTTATTGAAAGGTATGCATTAAGAAGGTTTCCACTTAATAATATCCTGCCTATTTAACTTGAACTTTTGATTTAAGAGAAACAAAAACACAATCCTCAAGTAAAACATGTAAGGTGGCATGCACCCTTAACTCTATCATAAAACACATACATAATTTGTAAGGAAGCATCTATCTATTATACAAGTGTCCTGTTAATGGATATAAAACCACAAGTAAAGAATTTCAAAAGTTTATTACATAATTTTGATAAAAGATTCCTATAGCTAAATAATTTAAAATGTTATCCTATAAAGAGTTATGTCCCCTGGCAGGTTACACCTGAATTACATGGAACTTATCATCGAAAGTAAAGAATTATGCTTGCTCCATTATAGATTTTCCCAGAACCTGTAGTCTAGATCTGTATACCACAAGTATTGCCAGCATCGCAAAAAGAATAGAAATTAGCATCATGTCATAATATACTTAGAGAAATCTGAAAAGTCTTCTTCTTTACAACAATAAAGACATTAAAGACATCAGTAATTATTACAAACAATGTTCTAGTTGGAATTATTTTGGTATGAAGTACACCCTGATTGTTTATGCCAGTCCTGAAGAACACAACTCAAGGAATTTTAAGGATATACATTTTTTTTTATCACTTTATCACATGGGCGGATTGGATTGGTCGAGTGGTTAACACTCTGGCCTTCCACGCAGGCGGCCGGGGTTCGATCCCCAAAGTGGTCGTACGCATGGATATTCAGATAAAGTGTTTTTCTCCTGCCCACACAACTCCATAAACCCAGGTGGAGTATAAATTGGTCTGGGGTGGATGTTGCGGTATCTGAGTTGTAGCATTCAAGTGAGGTGGCAGTATAAATGATACAGTTGGAAGCACAGTCCCACTACAAACAGAACACATACATATCCAGCACACACGCAGACATACACACATAGGGAGATATTAGCCAGGTGTTATAGGACTAGTAGTTAGTGCCTGATAAGGCAGCTCCTGCGAATACCTCAAAATTGTATTGATTAATGTAGTGTTAATTGTATATCCATGTACTGTAAAGCGCTTTAGAGTGGCTTATGTTAGCTAGATAGAAGTATTATTCAAAGTAACAAAAAACAATAAAACAACCTTATTCAATATCTAGCATACAGATTTAAGACTGAAAAGTATTTGAATTTAGCACCTCTGATTCTAAACAAGGAAAATGAAGAAATTTTAGCACACTGACTCCTTTGGGCGCCCTTGGGGGTAGAGCTGGCTCAAAATGTTCAAAGTATCAAACTGTCAACTCAGGGTTATAATTCCAATCAAATTATTAACATGTAATATTTATAGCATCATTTGCCATAATAAATTTTGCCCCCCTCCCCCCTTCCGCAGGGGTAAACGTGAGACCCTAGGATCATAAAATTCACAATTGTGATAGAGCACCTGAAAACCCTTCCATCTATAAGGAGTATTTGAATCTACCATATCTGGTTCTTGAGAAGAAGATTTTTGAAATTTTAGTCAATTTGACCCTTTTTGTAGACCTTTGGCTATGGAAGGTTTCTGCAAAATTTCATTGAAATTGGTTCAGGGGTTTGCGATAAGAAGTCGAAAAGGTAAATTGTTTACGGACGGATGACAGACGACGACGGACAAAAGGCGATTGCAATAGGTCACTTGAGACTTTGTCTCAGATGACCTAATAAAACTGGAAACAAGGGACATAGGTTTCATAAACATGTTTTTGAGAAGAATTTGGTAAAGCAAGTACCCAGTACAAACAGATATTGTTTTTTCACAAAGTCCTATATATATATTTCCTGCGTGAACTGACTGACGCACGCCAATTGTATTACACACTCCTCAGGCTGTCAAATAATACCGGATATTTTTCGCTTTACAGGTGTTTTTTTTGTGTTAATAGGAGGTTAAAAGTGATGATAAATGAAATGCCAGTCTCTGCTTTGCGTGGTTTATCTATATTAAGTTTTATTCCCTAGGGGCAAACATTTCACCTGTGGGTAATGAAATTCACAGTTTTGATAAAGTACCTCAAGCCCCTTCCATGTATAAAGAGTATTTGTTTCAAGCACAACTGGGTCTGAGGAAGAAATTGGTGAAATTTAAGCCAATTTCACCCTTTTGGGCCCAACCCTCAGCCCCTTCAGTTGGGCCACGCTCGAAATTTTCATAGTGTCAAATTGTCATCTCAGTATTAAAATTTAAATCATGTTTGAATTATTTCCAATTGAAAATGAACAAAATATACCCAAAAGTATCATT
>NW_018403543.1:1575893-1580274 GCF_002113885.1 Mizuhopecten yessoensis | reverse complement strand
GACGACGGACAAAAGGCGATTGCAATAGGTCACTTGAGACTTTGTCTCAGATGACCTAATAAAACTGGAAACAAGGGACATAGGTTTCATAAACATGTTTTTGAGAAGAATTTGGTAAAGCAAGTACCCAGTACAAACAGATATTGTTTTTTCACAAAGTCCTATATATATATTTCCTGCGTGAACTGACTGACGCACGCCAATTGTTTTACACACTCCTCAGGCTGTCAAATAATACCGGATATTTTTCGCTTTACAGGTTTTCCTTTGTGTTAATAGGAGGTTAAAAGTGATGATAAATGAAATGCCAGTCTCCGCTTTGCGTGGTTTATCTATATAAGGTTTTATTTCCTAGGGGCAAACGTTTGACCTGTGGGTAATGAAATTCACAGTTTTGATACAGTACTTCAAGCCCCTTCTATGTATAAAGAGTATTTGTTTCCAGCACAACTGGGTCTGAGGAAGAAATTGGTGAAATTTAAGCCAATTTTACCACCTCCCCACGTGTAACCTGGGGGTAATGAAATTCAGAATTTTGACAAAGCATCTCAAGACCCTTCCATGCATGAAGAGTATTTGTTTCCAGCATAAGATTGTTGAAATTTAAGCCAATTTGAACACTTTTGGCCCTGCCCCTCAGAGCCCCNATATAAACTATAGTAAAGTTTACCCCCTCCCCAGGGGGAAACGTGAGACCCCAGGGTCATGAAATTCACAATTTTGGTTAAGCACCTTAAAACCCTTCCATCTATGAAGAGTATTTGATTCTACCATATCTGGGTCTTGAGAAGAAGATTTTGAAATTTCAGTCAATTCGACCCTTTTTGGCCCCTGGGGGTCAGTCAGGGCTGATATGTGCATACCATCAAACTGCTATCCAATACTAATAATGCTAACCCAAATTGAATTACTTCCAATGGAAAATAAACCAATGTTGGTCCAAAATGTGATTTCCCTATATAAACTATAGTAAAGTTTACCCCCTCCGCAGGGGGAAACGTGAGACCCCAGGGTCATGAAATTCACAATTTTTGTTAAGCACCTTAAAACCCTTCCATCTATGAAGAGTATTTGATTCTACCATATGTGGGTCTTTAGAAGAAGATTTTTGAAATTTTAGTCAATTTGACCCTTTTTGTAGACCTTTGGCTAAGGAAGGTTTCTGCAAAATTTCATTGAAATTGGTTCAGGGGTTTGCGATAAGAAGTCGAAAAGGTAAATTGTTTACGGACGGATGACTGACGACGACGGACAAAAGGTGATCGCAATAGGTCACTTGAGACTTTGTCTCGGATGACCTTATAAAACTGGAAACAAGGGACATAGGTTTCATAAACATGTTTTTGAGAAGAATTTGGTAAAGCAAGTATACAGTACAAACAGATATTGTTTTTTCACAAAGTCCTATATATATATTTCCTGCGTGAACTGACTGACGCTCGCCAATTGTTTTACACACTCCTCAGGCTGTCAAATAATACCAGATATTTTTCGCTTTACAGGTTTTCCTTTGTGTTAATAGGAGGTTAAAAGTGATGATAAATGAAATGCCAGTCTCTGCTTTGCGTGGTTTATCTATATTAGGTTTTATTCCCTAGGGGCAAACGTTTGACCTGTGGGTAATGAAATTCACAGTTTTGATAAAGTACCTCAAGCCCCTTCCATGTATAAAGAGTATTTGTTTCAAGCACAACTGGGTCTGAGGAAGAAATTGGTGAAATTTAAGCCAATTTTACCACCTCCCCACGTGTAACCTGGGGGTAATGAAATTCAGAATTTTGACAAAGCATCTCAAGACCCTTCCATGCATGAAGAGTATTTGTTTCCAGCATAAGATTGTTGAAATTTAAGCCAATTTGAACACTTTTGGCCCTGCCCCTCAGAGCCCCTGGGGACAGGGACCACATAATTCACCATTTTGGTTCATCTTTGGCGATGGAAGGCTTCTGAACATTTCTTTGTTATTGGTTCAGGGGTTTGTGAGAAGAAGTTGAAAATGTAAATTGTTTACAGACAATGCACGCAAATGACGACGGACAATAGGCAATTAGAATAGGTCACTAAAAATTCAACACACTAGGTGAAATATAAATGTTTATATAATGAATGAAGAAGACAGGAATATTCTGGGGTTTATTTTATGCTTTTCATTATAACAACAGGGCTTGCGTGATTAATCCAACTCCTGCCAACAAAACCTTAAGGCAAGGAATGCTGTTTTGCAATACAGTAGAAAACATTTATTAAGGACTAGACTCCGATTGGTTGGATTAGTGTAAAAATAACAGTGCTAATTTTCACAGTTTCGATCCCATGATTTTTTTTTAACAGGAAAGAAATCAACAAATAAAGGATAATTAACACCATCTGCAGTACAGCTGCAAGAGTGAAAGATATCCAAATATTGGCCACACAACGGCAACATGTTAGGTATTACTGAAGACATTAATTGTTCGATACTAGATGTTTATTACATTTCTCATCCCCAGAACGCCAAGCTACACATCAAGCTGACAATACTTGATCTGGATCCTTTTACCACTAACATGTCCAGACAACCCTACGCGACAACATAAAGTTTACCTAAACCACATCAAATAGGGGAACAACAACAAATAAATAAATTGTAAAACATTTTATTCATGAACAATTGCCTATGTCCTCTACTTGAGCTGCACATACAAATGCAGCAAAGAACCGACGCTAGGTGGCGTATATGCCACCAAGCGAGTAGTAAGTTAAAGTTGTTCCCCTTGACTACGCTTCTATGTGCAAAAAACAATGCATGAAAAATTACAAGCATACTGAGTATTGCTAAAGCAATACATGTCCCCTGCCGGTCCCCGCTAGCTATTACACTGTGATGATTTATAACAAGAGGCCCAATGGGCCTGCATCGCTCACCAGGTATTAATCTCACAATTGTAATCTTAAAAGTGGACTTAACTACAGCTCATGTACAGGAAGAATATAAGTTTTTGATTCATAAGAACCTTTTAAAAGATTTAAACATATGGCGCCTGTGACCTTGAATGTTGAACAAGGACATTAGGTTGAAAGTGGGTCAAGGTCATTCATTTGAACAAACTTGGTAGCCCTTCATCCAAGCATGCTACAGGCCCAATTTCAGTACCCTGTGCCTTTTGGTTATTGAAAATAAGTTGTTTGAAGATTTTAAGACATTTGACCCCTGTGACCTTGAAAGTGGGTCAAGGGATTTCTTTTGAACAAACTTGGTAGCCCCTCATCCCAGCATGTTACTGGCCAAATATCATCCCCCTGGGCATTTTGGTTATTCAGAAGAAGTTTTTAACATATTTGACCACTGTGAACTTGAATATAGGTGAAGTTCATTTATTTTAACAAACTTGGTAGCCCTTCATCCCAGTTTGCTTCTGGCCAAATAAAATTATCATCACCTTCGGCCTTGCGGTTATTAAGAAGTTGTTTAAAGTAAAATATTGACGCCGGACCATAACCTTTGGGCCAGGTGAGCCAAAACAAGAGGCCCAATGGGCCTGCATCGCTCACCTGGTATAAATCTCACACTTGCAACCTTAAAAGTGATCTAAAATAAAGCTACAGGCAAAATATCAGTATTTATGATTAAAGTCATTCAAAAGAACCTGATAAAAGATTTTAAAACATTTCACCCCTGTTACTTTGAAAGTCGAACAAAGTCATTAAGTTGAACAAATTGTAAAGCCTTTCATCTCAGTATGCAACTTACAAAGTATCAACATCCTGGGACCCATGGTTATTCAGAAGAGGTCGTTTAAAGATTTTAAACAAATTTGACCCCTGTGACCTTGAATATAAGTCAAAGTCATTCACTTTAATAAACATAGTAGTCCTTGATCTGACTAATATCAACATCCTGAGCCTTTTGGTTATTCAGAACAAGTTGTTTAAATATTTTGAACATATTTGCTCCTTGTGACCTTGAATATGATTCAAGGTCATACATTTAAACAAACTTTGTAGCCCTTCATTTCAGCATTCTAATGGCCAAATATCATCACCCTGTGCATTTGGTTATTCAGAAGAAGTTATTTTTAATGTTTTTCACATATTTGACCCCTGTGAACTTGAATATAGGTGAAGGTCATTTAAAACAAACTTGATTGCCCTTTACCTCAGCATGCTACTGGCCAAATATCATCACCCTGTGCATTTTGGTTATTCAGAAGAAGTTGTTTAATGTTTTTAACATATTTGACCCCTGTGACCTTGAATATAAGTGAAGGTCATTCATTTGAACAAACTTGATAGCCCTTTACCCCAGCATGCTACTGGCAAAATATCATCACCCTGTGAATGGTTATTCAGAAGAAGTTGTTTAATGTTTTTAACATATTTGACCCCTGTGACCTTGAATATG
>NW_018403543.1:1572447-1575687 GCF_002113885.1 Mizuhopecten yessoensis | reverse complement strand
GTCATTCATTTGAACAAACTTGGTAGCCCTTCACCCAAGCATGCTACTGGCCAAATATCATCTCCCTGGGAAGTTTGGTTATCGAGAAGAAGATGTTTAAAGTTTTTAACATATCTGACCCCTGTGACCTTGAAAATGGGTAAAGGTCATTAATTTTAACAAACTTTGTAGCCCTTCATCCCAATTTGCTTCTGGCCAAATATCGACACCCTAGGCCTTTCGGTTATTAAGAAGAAGTCGTTTAAAGTAAAATATTGACGTCGGACGTCGCGCCAAAAAATATAAAATGATTGTTATATTTTGTTGCTTTTGTGGTATTAAATCAATTACCAGC
Organism: Mizuhopecten yessoensis; assembly: GCF_002113885.1. Classification (NCBI taxonomy): domain Eukaryota; kingdom Metazoa; phylum Mollusca; class Bivalvia; order Pectinida; family Pectinidae; genus Mizuhopecten; species Mizuhopecten yessoensis. Next base: position 1,575,353 of record NW_018403543.1, on the reverse strand, counting down.
AAGGGTGATTAGGAGACGTGAATATCATCACCAATGTGTAATAACGTGGTACTTATCCAGTTTAATTCAGTTCATTGTTGCCCTTTTAACAGCGTTACAGCCCCAAGAACTTGAAAGTTATTTTTTGTCTGTAGGTATCCTGATGTTTCTTAACCATAACGTCTACATGCTATTTCAAATATGTCCGAGATATTATGGTCCTTTGTAATTGTATGAAGTCAATGGTATAGGATAAAACTTGAAACACGGGACATAGGTTTCATAAACATGTTTTTGAGAAGAATTTGGTAAAGCAAGTACCCAGTACAAACAGATATTGTTTTTCACAAAGTCCTATATATATATATTTCCTGCGTGAACTGACTGACTGCATGCTAATTGATATTTCCTTGTGAACTGACTGCCGCATGCTAATTGATATTTCCTTGTGAATTGACTGCCGCATGCTAATTGATATTTCCTGTGTGAACTGACTGATGCATGCCAATTGGTATTTCCTGCGTGAACTGACTGACGCACGCCAATTGTATAACACACTCCTCAGGCTGTCAAATAATACCGGATATTGACAAATGAAATGCCAGTCTCTGCTTTGCGTGGTTTATATATATTGAGTTTTATTCCCTAGGGGCAAACGTTTGACCTGTGGGTAATGAAATTCACAGTTTTGATAAAGTACCTCAAGACCCTTCCATGTATAAAGAGTATTTGTTTCCAGCACAACTGGGTCTGAGGAAGAAATTGGTGAAATTTAAGCCAATTTCACCCTTTTGGGCCCAACCCTCAGCCCCTTCAGTTGGGCCAAGCTCGAAATTTTCATAGTGTCAAATTGTCATCTCAGGGTTATAATTTAAATCATGTTTGAATTATTTCCAATTGAAAATGAACAAAACATACCCAAATGTATCATTTTCTTATACAAGAGATCCCAGAGGGATCTTGGCACCCACCACTGTAAACTCTTCATTAGTTCTTTGTCAGTTCGATCTTTTCTCTTCTTTCCTCTAAACTGTTTGATCAAGTCATGTTAACAGTAAATGCACCTTGAGGTAACTTTTGATCTAAACTTAATACTGATGTGTATGAAAGCCAACCTTCAAAGTGAGTTTGTCATTTCACGTAATTACTAGTACAGCATTTAATGTGAAAGAAATAGAATCAATCATTGCAATATGAGAAAGATCTGCTAAAAGATGCAACACAGTGCGGAGCCTTGACTTGAACCCGCAACCCTTCGGCCAGGAGCCCGACATCTGTCCACAAGACTACCGTGTCTCCTGAACAAATGTTTCATTCGACTGAAGTTTCCCCTAATCAAATAGTTAGAATTGCTGGCCTGTATACATAGTCTGCTTGCTTCCATGACAATGAAAGTTTCCCTGATTCTAGTATAGCCCCAACATACCTTTGTTTGGTATAACTATTGTACAATATTTATCAAGTAACACTTACCCAGGATGGACGTTTGGTCCATTGATAACCATCTGGCGCAGCTCTTGGATATTCCATGGCGTAACAGGCTGAGCGTAGGTCAGCTTCTTAGCAAAAACCTCAGGAACACCGATTTCATTTGTGTTGATACAGGGGTCAGGGGAGATAACTGATCTGGCAGCATAGTTCACTCGCTTTCCCATCATATTTTTTCTGAACAGGCCTTCTTTTTTTTCTAATAACTACAAATAATCCAATGAACAGCAAGTTCAATTCTAGTAAACATTAGAACATGTCAATACGATGCATTAAAATCACAGGCAAATTTATTCCATATGTCCCTTCAAATGTTTTAATGTTCTACTACATCTATTCCCATTAAGTACTCTGTTTACAACTATTCCCATTAAGTACTCTGTTTACATCTATTCCCATTAAGTACTCTGTTTACATCTATTCTCATTAAGTACTCTGTTTACATCTATTCCCATTAAGTACTCTGTTTACATCTATTCCCATTAAGTACTCTGTTTACATCTATTCCCATTAAGTACTCTGTTTACATCTATTCCCATTAAGTACTCTGTTTACATCTATTCCCATTAAGTACTCTGTTTACATCTATTCCCATTAAGTACTCTGTTTACATCTATTCCCATTAAGTACTCTGTTTACATCTATTCCCATTAAGTACTCTGTTTACATCTATTCCCATTAAGTACTCTGTTTACATCTATTCCCATTAAGTACTCTGTTTACATCTATTCCCATTAAGTACTCTGTTTACATCTATTCCCATTAAGTACTCTGTTTACATCTATTCCCATTAAGTACTCTGTTTACATCTATTCCCATTAAGTACTCTGTTTACATCTATTCCCATTAAGTACTCTGTTTACATCTATTCCCATTAAGTACTCTGTTTACATCTATTCCCATTAAGTACTCTGTTTACATCTATTCCCATTAAGTACTCTGTTTACATCTATTCCCATTAAGTACTCTGTTTACATCTATTCCCATTAAGTACTCTGTTTACATCTATTCCCATTAAGTACTCTGTTTACATCTATTCCCATTAAGTACTCTGTTTACATCTATTCCCATTAAGTACTCTGTTTACATCTATTCCCATTAAGTACTCTGTTTACATCTATTCCCATTAAGTACTCTGTTTAAAACATAGGAAGTTTTCATTAGCACCGTACCTGTTTGACACCTGGACATTTTTCCTTGGCCAGTTTGTCAAGTTCACAGTCCAGGACCGAATTTGCATGGTTCTGCATCTGGATCCAGCAGCTTTGCAGCTTCTCCATCAATGTAGTGCCATAGATCTGTGACAACACACCCTGGAAACATAACAGACAACATTTTACATCCTGCCACCAACAATCTGATACAACACACCCTGGAAACGTAACAGACAACATTTTACATCCTGCCACCAACAATCTGATACAACACACCCTGGAAAC
>NW_018403543.1:1540969-1568631 GCF_002113885.1 Mizuhopecten yessoensis | reverse complement strand
ACAGTGTACTATATAACAGTGTACTATATAACAGTGTACTATAACACAGTGTACTATATAACAGTGAACTATATAACAGTGTACTATAACACAGTGTACTATAACATAGTGTAATATATAACACAGTGTACTATTTAACAGTGCACTATATAACACAGTGTACTATATAACAGTATACTATAGCACAGTGTACTATAACACAGTGTACTATATAACAGTGTACTATGTAACAGTATACTAAATAACAGTGTATTATATAACAGTGTACTATAACACAGTGTACTCTATAACAGTGTACTATATAACATAGGGTACTATATAACAGCATAACATGATGATTACAGTAGCTTGTGATACGTGTTATCATTACAAATTAAATTCCAGTGTCCTACTACCCAACTTTAATGCTACCCTACATAATCCCCCCACAGGTATGTTTTCCACGAACAGAATTTCTTTCTATTGTATTTATGGTAATAAAAAAGCCCAATAAGATGGAGTAATGTATTCCAAAAAGAAAGTCCAGAGATGTAAAGGACTATATAACAGTGTACTATAACACAGTATACTATAACACAGTGTACTGTATAACAGTGAACTATATATCAGTGTACTATATAACAGGGTACTTTATAACAGTGTACCATATATCAGTATACTATATATCAGGGTACTTTATAACAGTGTACTACATATCAGTATACTATATATCGGTGTACTTTATAACAGTATACTATATATCAGTGTACTATATAAAAGTGTACTATATATCAGTGTAGTATATAACAGTGTACTATAAGACAGTGTACTGTAACACAGTGTACTATATAATAGTGTACTATATATCAGTGCATTATATAACAGTGTACTATATAAGAGTGTACTATATATCAGTGTACCTTATAACAGTGTACTATATATCCGTATACTATATATCAGTGTACTTTATAACAGTGAACTATATATCAGTGTACTTTATAACAGTGAACTATATATCAGTGTACTATATAAAAGTGTACTATATATCAGTGTATTATATAACATTGTACTATAACACAGTGTACTCTATAACAGTGTACTATATAACACGGTGTACTATATAACAGTATACTATATAACAGTGTATTATATCACACTCTACTATATAATACGGTGTACTATATAACAGTGTACTGTATAACAGTGTACTATATAAGAGTGTACTATATATCAGTGTACTATATAAGTGTACTATATATCAGTGCATTATATAACAGTGTACTATATAAGAGTGTACTATATATCAGTGTAATATATAACAGTGTACTATAACACAGTATACTATAACACAGTGTACTTTAACACAGTGTACTATATATCAGTGTAGTATATAACAGTGTACTATAGAACAGTGTACTATATAACAGGGTACTATATAACATAGGGTACTATATAACATAGTGTACTATATAACAGTGCACTATATAACAGTGAACTATGTAACAGTGTACTATATAACAGGGTACTATATAACATAGGGTACTATATAACATAGGGTACTATATAACAGCATAACTACTATATAACAGTGTACTATAGAACAGTGTACTATATAACACAGTGTAGTATATAACAGTGTACTATAACACAGTATACTATCACACAGTGTACTATATAACGGTGTACTATATAACAGCGTACTAAATAACAGTGAACTATAACAGTGTACTATATATCTGTATACTATATATCAGTGTACTATATAAAAGTGTACTATATATCAGTACACTATATATCAGTGTACTATATAAGTGTACTATATATCAGTACACTATATATCAGTGTACTATATAACAGTGCACTATATAACAGTGAACTATGTAACAGTGTACTATATAACACAGTGTACTATAACATAGTGTAATATATAACACAGTGTACTATTTAACAGTGCACTATATAACAGTGTACTATGTATCAGTGGAATATATAACAGTGTACTATAACACAGTATACTATCACACAGTGTACTATATAACGGTGTACTATATAACAGTGTACTTTATAACAGTGAACTATATATCAGTGTATTATATAACATTGTACTATAACACAGTGTACTGTAACACAGTGTACTATATAACGGTGTACTATATAACATATTGTACTATATAACATAGTGTACTATATAACATAGTGTACTATATAACAGCATAACATGATGATTACAGTAGCTTGTGATACATGTTATCATTACAAATTAAATTCCAGTGTCCTACTACCCAACTTTAATGCTACCCTACATAATCCCCCCACAGGTATGTTTTCCACGAACAGAATTTCTTTCTATTGTATTTATGGTAATAAAAAAGCCCAATAAGATGGAGTAATGTATTCCAAAAAGAAAGTCCAGAGATGTAAAGGACAAGAGACAAACGCATCTTACTAGGTAACTTCCCAGAGATGTAAAGGACAAGAGACAAACGCATCTTACTAGGTAACTTCCCAGAGATGTAAAGGACAAGAGACAAACGCATCTTACTAGGTAACTTCCCAGAGATGTAAAGGACAAGAGACAAACGCATCTTACTAGGTAACTTCCCAGAGATGTAAAGGACAAGAGACAAACGCATCTTACTAGGTAACTTCCCAGAGATGTAAAGGACAAGAGACAAACGCATCTTACTAGGTAACTTCCAAACAATATTTCCTTTACCAATGTGTGATCATACAAAGAGCTTTTTTATTCATACTAAATAACCAAGCATATTATATTAAGTGCTAATGGGATGTAACTCCAGACTTGCATATATACATTGTATTGAAGGAATATAATCATTTATCTAAAAACCAAAGTGATGAATATAAAATGTTGACGAGTAGCAAGTATTGAGCTGAAGTTACTCCAAACTTACCGGCCTAAATCTTGACGGGGGTACAGGGATGACCTGCAGGAAGAAAATGTCAGGCGAGTCATCGACAACCTTGGCTAAGGAGTGAAAAAGGTACTTCAGGATGACTCCATCCTTTTTCCACAACAGTTGCAGATGATCGTGGGTCTGGCTAGGGGATATGTACGTCTGCTCTGCGCTGTCAAATGTGACAGTGGTCTGGTCCTCTTCCGCCTCCTCTTCTGGCAGTGTGGTCTCCATATCTGGCATTTCCATCAAGCTATCCTCGTCATCTTTTTTAGATTCCGTATCTTCCATGGACTTCTTTTTAACTGCAATCCTGTAATTTGGCATTTTTGTTTTCAAAATAAAATTCTTAATCGAGTTATGGTAAATTCCCATTTTTTTAATTCTTTTTCTAACTTTCTAAAAGTACTTTACAAATCTCGAAAGAGATGAAACAAAAATGAAAATAAAAATATTAACAATTTAAACGAAACGACCTTTGATTGAATCTGAAATTTTCTTAAAGATCATTAACACTATATCTTTGTTCTGTGTTTCTTTGATATATATGTATAAACAATGAAATGAATTTAAAAACCTATGTCAAGGTATGTGTATCTGCGTCCTCCATAACAGGAGGGCAAAGGTCATTAAACTCCTGGTACATTATTTTAAGACTCCTGCAGGTTTTCTATACAGTATTTTCAGTCTGACAACTTTTTATCTAATGTGTTTCATTGATATTATTTCAAGAAGCTTCAAATTAAAAAAGAAATTCATAATTCATCAGTTCACATTATATCATATTTTGTGTGCTCCATTATAAAGTATTAATATACAGACTTTTCTGTTTTTTGTAAGTACCCAGGTAGGGGGGACTTAAATTTATATATATAATCACAACATACTGAATCGTAACTTGTATTGATTTGTTTAAGCTTAAAATACATCTATGTGTATATTTTTTCAAACTTTCAGAACTAAACCAAAACTGCACATTTTCTATCTACTGTTATGAACGTAATACAATGTATACCGTATACCTGCAGGAATCTTTTGCCCTTCACGGTAAAAAAAACCCATCTTTACCCGCACTAAATTTGCCTTTCACGTGTAATGACTTAATGTAGTAATGCTGTGTATTAATATTCACTGTCAGGATAAATTTGATCCCACTATGAAGGGCGAAAAGGGAAAAGTTAAACTGCAGAAACAACTTCTCTGTATACGTTAGACTCCAAGGTGTATTCTTACAAAAACTTTTCAGGCAAACTTTAATTCTAAAGATGTATTTACATCTGTGTAACTTACTTTTGTTTCGCAGCCTTTTTCCCAGCTAGCAGGAACTTGACATTGTTTTCCTGTTTGATTGGTCTCTTCTTAGTTTTACAATGAGGGCAAGCAATTGAAGTCAGCATCAACTTGCTGCGAATAAAATTAGTGATTTCCGAGTTCTTGAAGGCTTCAACATTTTTAACAGAAGCAATTTCTTCCAGTTTTCCAGTTTCTGCAATGGAAGAAAACATATCAAACTTAAACAGTGGGTGACTTACAACTTACTACTATTCTGATATATCTTGTTAAAAATATAACTCTGTTGAATTCCCAAAAAATTCTGCCTAAAAACACTTGTTCTTAATTTGAATGAAAGGAAAATATTAATTTTGATCAATAGATGTTGGCTACATGGAAAGCATATTGTACTGCATTGCACCATGTAGAATGGAATATTATCATCCCTTGAGGCTATGATGGTAAATGCTGCTGTGTTTCACTCTATACTTTCGAAATGTATCACCCGTAGAGATTATGATAAATGCTGTTAGAATCTATATAAAAACATCAGCATTTCCAAATATTTTAATGATAGTGAATTTCGAAATACAGAAATGAGCAATGCCTTGTCTGGGCTTCAATAACTTTCTCATGCTGTATGCCTGATATCATGACACCTGATATGTACATTACCTGCTAGCCACGCCTCCACTTTCGTTTCAATATTACTGTTAATCACTTCCTCAGCAGCAGCGTTTTTCCCGAATTGTTCCGTTTGGTTGGCTACAAAATCCTCCAGGTCTCCAGCAGCTGCTAGAAGGCCGTGGTTCAAGAGGTCCATCTTCTTCACAAACAAAATTGTGGACAGCGTAGAGACAGTCAGACGATGACAGTTGAAGCACGAGCCACGTAGAACCTGCATTATCAAAGTTAATATGCTAAATTCTGTCAAAATAGCAAACATGAAAACCTTGTTGTCGGAAATTACGGAATATTTTTCATGTTTTATTATGTTGACTATGAACAAATGTGTTCATATTTTCACATATTCCCAAAAATATTATGAAGAAACTGCAAGACCTGGCTCAAGGGGACCTGTCCCTTATATAATGGCCAAGTTGACGTTAAATTGCATACAACTGACATTTATCAATATCATTGGCATTTGGCAAAAATTGGGAAATATCATCAGTGTTCCCACATGTACAGGTTTGGGAATTTATCATAAGTTTGGAATAAATACATATTAATTTTCAGGGTTTTTGTTTATTCAATTTCAAATGTTCATTATTTATGAATTTGTATTGCTCCATCATTGACAGTATTACTTTGAACGTTGCACATAAAATGACTGGAAACTTGTATAAACATGCTTTTTAATCCAATTGGGAAAATAAAGACTGAAATTGGGAAAATGCAGGGTAATTTCTCAATTGGGAATGGGTCCCTGTACTGGACCCTATAAACACCCGGCATAAACCCTACATTAAGCAATATCCTAGACTAATATTTAGTGACCTTTAACCTCTACCAGAATTAACATTCAGTGACCTTTAACCTTTACCAGACTAACATTTAATGACCTTTAACCTCTAACAGACCAGTATTTATTAACTTCTAGCCTCACCTGGTAGAGAGTGGAGAAGTCGACAGGGTTGTAAACAGGAAGGGGCATTACCATATGACCCATATGTCCAGTGTCACCTTTAACCTCTAACAGACCAGTATTTATTAACCCCTAACAGACTAACATTTAATGACCTTTAACCTCTAACAGACCAGTATTTATTAACCCCTAACAGACTAACATTTAATGACCTTTAACCTCTAACAGACCAGTATTTATTATCCTCTAGCCTCACCTGGTAGAGAGTGGAGAAGTCGACAGGGTTGTAAACAGGAAGGGGCATTACTATATGACCCATATGTCCAGTGTCACCTTAAACCTCTAACAGACCAGTATTTATTGACCTTTAACCTCACCTGGTACAGAGTGGAGAAGTAGACAGGGTTGTAAACAGGAAGGGGCAGTACTATATGACCCATATGTCCAGTGTCACCTTTAACCTCTAACAGACCAGTATTTATTAACCTCTAGCCTCACCTGGTAGAGAGTGGAGAAGTAGACAGGGTTGTAAACAGGAAGGGGCAGTACTATATGACCCATATGTCCAGTGTCACCTTTAACCTCTAACAGACCAGTATTTATTAACCTCTAGCCTCACCTGGTAGAGAGTGGAGAAGTAGACAGGGTTGTAAACAGGAAGGGGCAGTACTATATGACCCATATGTCCAGTGTCACCTTTAACCTCTAACAGACCAGTATTTATTAACCTCTAGCCTCACCTGGTAGAGAGTGGAGAAGTAGACAGGGTTGTAAACAGGAAGGGGCAGTACTATATGACCCATATGTCCAGTGTCACCTTTAACCTCTAACAGACCAGTATTTATTAACCTCTAGCCTCACCTGGTAGAGAGTGGAGAAGTAGACAGGGTTGTAAACAGGAAGGGGCAGTACTATATGACCCATATGTCCAGTGTCACCTTTAACCTCTAACAGACCAGTATTTATTAACCTCTAGCCTCACCTGGTAGAGAGTGGAGAAGTAGACAGGGTTGTAAACAGGAAGGGGCAGTACTATATGACCCATATGTCCAGTGTCACCTTTAACCTCTAACAGACCAGTATTTATTAACCTCTAGCCTCACCTGGTAGAGAGTGGAGAAGTAGACAGGGTTGTAAACAGGAAGGGGCAGTACTATATGACCCATATGTCCAGTGTCACCTTTAACCTCTAACAGACCAGTATTTATTAACCTCTAGCCTCACCTGGTAGAGAGTGGAGAAGTAGACAGGGTTGTAAACAGGAAGGGGCAGTACTATATGACCCATATGTCCAGTGTCACCTTTAACCTCTAACAGACCAGTATTTATTAACCTCTAGCCTCACCTGGTAGAGAGTGGAGAAGTAGACAGGGTTGTAAACAGGAAGGGGCAGTACTATATGACCCATATGTCCAGTGTCACCTTTAACCTCTAACAGACCAGTATTTATTATCCTCTAGCCTCACCTGGTAGAGAGTGGAGAAGTAGACAGGGTTGTAAACAGGAAGGGGCAGTACTATATGACCCATATGTCCAGTGTCACCTTTAACCTCTAACAGACCAGTATTTATTATCCTCTAGCCTCACCTGGTAGAGAGTGGAGAAGTAGACAGGGTTGTAAACAGGAAGGGGCAGTACTATATGACCCATATGTCCAGTGTCACCTTTAACCTCTAACAGACCAGTATTTATTATCCTCTAGCCTCACCTGGTAGAGAGTGGAGAAGTAGACAGGGTTGTAAACAGGAAGGGGCAGTACTATATGACCCATATGTCCAGTGTCACCTTTAACCTCTAACAGACCAGTATTTATTATCCTCTAGCCTCACCTGGTAGAGAGTGGAGAAGTAGACAGGGTTGTAAACAGGAAGGGGCAGTACTATATGACCCATATGTCCAGTGTCACCTTTAACCTCTAACAGACCAGTATTTATTAACCTCTAGCCTCACCTGGTAGAGGGTGGAGAAGTAGACAGGGTTGTAAACAGGAAGGGACAGTACTATATGACCCATATGTCCAGTGTCACCTTTAACCTCTAACAGACCAGTATTTATTAACCCCTAACCTCACCTGGTAGAGGGTGGAGAAGTAGACAGGGTTGTAAACAGGAAGGGGCAGTACTATATGACCCATATGTCCAGGGCAGTGGACAAAATTCTGTCCACATGTTCCACAAACATCATCTCTATCTGTCGGTCCTGAAACAGTAAAACATATGGATGTAAAAATATTATTTATACATGTATGTACATAACATTATTTCTAGCTCTACAATTAAATATTAAATTGGATCAATTATTTTGTTCTCTGTAGTGTACTTTGTACTGTATACAAAATTCACTTGTTTAGTTTCACGGGGATATATTTACATTCTTGATGTTTGTTCTGTACATAATTCTACCAACTGTAACGACACAGGGCACTTCATCCACCAACTTATCATCATTTACATCTGCAGGTGTTTTGGTAAACAGTACATTCAACAGCTGTACATTTAACTTCAAATGAGCTCTATGCCTACTGTCGACGGGTGCCCTGGATGGTTACTAAAATACTTTAGTGACCGATGATTTGAAATAGTGCGGACATAAACTTTTTAAAATATATACTATGCGGTGTTTAATGCGGAAAAAAATTCTACTAAGCCATAGAAGCAATCTTTCATATTCACGGAAATCATTTTAGTGTGATTTGGACTTCACTAAGTAGTTTTTGAGTTATAATTCTGCATAAAAAATCGATATTTTTCACTGTGTTTACACATAACAACACTATTTTGTCAAAATAAATTTTCAAGAAGATGGTTTTTCATTCTTCCCTTTAAATGATTGATATGGAGTTGGACGGTCAATATTAATCATAGAAATAGATTTTAATAAAAAAAGTATGATTAAAAAAAAAAAACTTGAAAATTTTAGTGTTTGCTTGAGTATACAAGCATACATGTATGCTACGCCACTGACATACATGTATGACCTAGTTTGATATAGGACAAATTTATTAAAATGAGTAAATATATGCTACCTTGTATTCATATATCTCCATTCCTAAAGAATTTCATTCTAAGAAGTTTGTAACACTGGTGACAAGATGCATGCTATATATATATATTAAGAACGGGAATAATACCTTCTAATAATTAAATGATGGCGCGTTTTAACAAAGGAAGGAACACAAAAGTATACATACACTGATACAGATATCTATTTACGTCTAGATCTAGCTCTCAAGCAATCCTATATTTTTAGGTAGTATTTAAGGTTGAAAAGCTAGCTTGTACTTACCCAGAGCAGAATCGTAGAGTCCACCCGAACATGGATGGGCAAGTGAATCAAATGTCTGAGAATTAGTAATTTCCTTCACACTAAGACTACGGATCTCGGACTGTAAATAGAAACGAAAGTCCAGGCTCTCCAGCCTCTGCTCAGCGATATCTGTGTCCATGCTAATCTACAAAGTCAAAGATAACATCCATATTAGGAAAAATGAGGTACAACATGTTGTTGGCACCACAAAGTGTATATATATGACGCCTGACCAACATATTGATAGAGAGACCAAGTTTCCATCATGGCGGTCAATTAAAATTTTGATTGTTTTTGCTACGTGAGGCCTGGTGAATGCAGAAATATTGAATTTCTTCAAATCCAAATTAAATAGTAAATGGAGGAGTATCAGTGTAGTAGGACGAAGAATAGTGATAAAGATAGTGCCGTCGCTGGGGCTTGAACCCACAACCCTTGGCTCTCCAGCACGATGCTCTAGCACTACGCTAAAGGGATATTCCCCACAACTGACGCTTGTAAGGCAACTTAATCAATGTACATTTTTTACACCAGCATAAAGTTTCATCCAAGTTCTTACCGATGGGGGACTTGTAATTGGGTATATTCCAAGGAGCATGCGTGGTAAAGGACGAAACTTGAAAAGTATGAGCTACAATGTATATTTTTACAAATGACCAAGCAAAAATCTCACTTTGTTGACCTTCGTTGGATGATTAGTTTATTAAGTTTGTAGGTATAGAAATGGACTTTTAAAGCTACATGCACATAACGTTTCATAAAATCATATATGGGTATCATACTCAGTCTCTTATGAAGCTGTTATTCATTTTGGGGGCACCTGTGGTAAACCGGGGCCTGCTCATTTATGTGGAATATTTTTATCCTGGTGGACTACTCCTATAACAAAAGAGGCCGCTGGTCGGCCTTTTTTCTATCGGATATGATTTTGCCGGTTACGCGGCGCCCGTCAAAAAGTATCACACCGTGTAAAACCTCTAACACTATTGGAGAATCTGGTGGACCTGCAAACGTTTATGCAGGCCTTGAACTTTTGAAAGGCTTTGTCATGGCTCATCTGAAAACAGCATCATCAGATTACTAGGTCCGGCATTATTTTATCAACCAACAACTGTGGTTCAACCGGCCCAACCGTTTGGATTGCGATAAACGAAAACGGTCCAGGCAAACGTATTTCCCAGTTAGCCAATAAGTAGCTGACAGCTGACGAGCGCCTGTCAGTTGTTGAGACTGATAGTTTATTGTGCGTTATTTTCCTCTCACAAATTTTCATGTACGAGCACTTACAATGAAATTCAAAGCAATTGCTAGAAATATCCATCCAGTAGGCCTAGGTCGATAAATTTCTTTCCAACCATGAAACACGTGGTGAACAAAACACAGAAATCTGTGTAGTAATTTAATATTGCAATAACCTCGTCTTGCTTGTGCGATTCAAACGCTTTGCTGACGACTACAAGGAAGTGTCTAAATATAAAATGGAACGGTAAGTATTACCCGGAAAGTATTTTAGCAAAATAATTCTGCAACTTCTTGAAAATCATAGTTTTGGAAACAACTTCATGTGTTAATATTCATATTTATTTTCACTACAATAGGTTTTATTTGTACTTTTGTAATTACAAGGTAAGTTGCAATCAATACATTTATATCAATAAAAACTGAGCCGCACTAATCTAACCGATGTTTATGAAAATATCGTGAATGAATACTTTTTTTTTTATGTTCTAAAAAGTATTATGCTGCGAAACAATATGTAACTATTAAAACTTTATATGTTTTCCACAGTATTTGAAAATATAGCTGTCTGGTTCATTTTATTTCATAACCTAATTTATCTATTTTTCAAGCAGCGCACTTAATAATTATGATAATAATAATTCGAGGTTCTTATATAACGCTTTATCACAACCTAGTGCGTTGGTCGATCGGCCCAAAGCAGTTCACAAATTAATATCCGTGGCTATAGCTAGGGCCCTTGCAACCAGCTAGCATTCATCAATTCTAGCACTGCCCAACCACGTACTCATTTACAGCTGAGTAGACTAGAACAAGCGGAGTAAAGTATCTTGCTCAAAGTGCCGTGAGTGGCTCGAACCCGCAACCCTTTGGTCACGAGCCCGGCGTCCTACCACTAGACTACCGTGCCTCCTAACTTAGAATATAAATTAAAAGTAAAAAGTGTAGCTTTCGATACTCAGCTGTCTCTCGGACACATCAAATGAACCAAAGAACAAAATGGTTCCACTATAGACGGAGACGCATTTTATTCATATCATCAAAAATTAAAAGCAAAACAATCCCCAACACAATATATTACATCCTATTCTTTGATTTCGGTAAAGCATTATTGATATAAATTTTAAAAAACACTGCTATGTTGACAACGAATTGATTTGAGGTACTTGGTTTTTAATTATGAACAATAGAAAAAGAAAGAAAGAAAAAGTAAAGAAAATTAAATATCTGTCTCTGCAGGACGTCGAACCACTTAATTACCTCTAAATTTTGGGATGTCGTTTTAATTAAGGAAAAGACGGACAGGTATCACATGACCAAACACTCAATATACTGTACTGATATATAAATTGGTTGGACAATCCTTTTAACAAGAGGTCAAAAACCAAGGTGAAATAAATATTATATTTAATAATTATTGTTGATTGAACTAAGATATACATGTATCCTTTCCAAGTCTTATGTCTGATTTTTGTTAAAGATGAGACTATATTGATCAAGGATTATTAACCGATGAAATGATGATTTCGCTTTGAGGTCAAATGCCAACTTCTTGAATAATCCTAAAAAAGGTTACCTGAAAGGATAAAATAATATTACAAAAAATTGGACATTTTCCATGAAATCTGCATAAAAGGGTGTATGACAGGGTGTCGTTCTAACCCCCCTAACTTTTTGTTTTCCCTGGAAACATATCTTTATTATTTTATGATTTGTAGCATAGATAAAAGTTATTTTATTTTACCAATTTAAAAAAGAATTCATTGACACATTTTTTTTCTTTCCGACTTTACAATCATTTTTTTTGGCGAAATTTTACTTAAGCCAGTTGCAGGCATATTGCAAAAAAAGGGTAGCCATTTTGATTTATTTTTTAAATATTATGTCTAAAATATTTTAAAATATTCATTTATCATATTATTCTCAGATAAATTAAAAAAAAAAAGATTTTTTTGGCGAGTACCTTAATGACTTAAAAAGGGCAAAAAAATGACATTTTTCGACTTCAAAGGGGGGTAACTCTTTCAAAGAATATTTCAAAAAATAGCCTGGAAACTTATTCTCAAATTTTGATATTTTGTTAGGTACACCCCAAAGAAAAATATATGCGAAATAAAAAAAAATCTTTGACTAAATGTTTTTGCCTCTAGTGTTCTTCTATACCTTAAGTACGCAATGCTCGACAATAATTAAATGAGCGTCTAGAAGCACTGGAAGTCGTTCCTTGTTACTCCTGTTTTCCGTCAAGACACTATAGCAAAACATTCTGAAACAGTGATATATATAATACAATATTTCATTTCCAGCTTTAAAAAATAATATAACTCCGTACCAACCGTCCTGACGCTAATAACTGCCTACCGTGCCGGAGCTTACTCCTTGGCCGAACTCTACCGCAGTTTTAGTTGGTTTTTGTTTTGTTTTGTTCCGCACCACCCAGATAACTCCTGCCATAGCGGTCAGAGTACCCGGTGTGAGGTATGTCATCTTACATTTAATCAACATCTGGTCCATCATTACGAAGCAAGCTCGCCTTCGCCAGTTGAAGTTCAATACAAAAAAAGCTAGTAAGAAGATAACTGTGATAATTCTTTTATTGAAATATATTGATGTGCTCCGTTTGTCGCAGCAGATGGTGTGCTGTGTTTGTCGCAGCAGATGGTGTGCTGTGTTTGTCGCGCTGTTTGTAGATGGTGTGCTGTGTTTGTCGCATTGCTTGCAGATGATGTGCTGTGTTTGTCGCACTGCTTGCGGTTGGTGTGCTGTGTTTGTCGCACTGCTTGCAGATTGTGTGGTGTGTTTGTCGCACTGCTTGTAGATGGTGTCTGTGTTTGTCGCATTGCTTGCAGATGATTTGCTGTGTTTGTCGCACTGCTTGCGGATGGGGTGCTGTGTTTGTCGCACTGCTTGTAGATGGTGTCTGTGTTTGTCGCATTGCTTGCAGATGATTTGCTGTGTTTGTCGCACTGCTTGCGGATGATGTGCTGTGTTTGTCGCGCTGTTTGTAGATGATGTGCTGTGTTTGTCGCACTGCTTGCGGATGGTGTGCTGTGTTTGTCGCACTGCTTGTAGCTGATGTGCTGTGTTTGTTGCCCTGCTTGCAGATGATGTGCTGTTTGTCGCACTGCTTGTGGATGATGTGCTGTGTTTGTTGCACTGCTTGCAGATGATGTGCTGTTTGTCGCGCTGCTTGTGGATGATGTGCTGTGTTTGTCGCTCTGTTTGTAGATGATGTGCTGTGTTTGTCGCACTGCTTGTAGATGGGGTGCTGTGTTTGTCGCACTGCTTGCGGATGGGGTGCTGTGTTTGTCGCACTGCTTGTAGATGGTGGGCTGTGTTTGTCGCACTGCTTGTAGATGGTGGGCTGTGTTTGTCGCACTGCTTGCGGATGATGTGCTGTGTTTGTCGCACTGCTTGCGGATGGTGTGCTGTGCTTGTCACACTGCTTGTAGATGGTGTGCTGTGTTTGTCGCGCTGTTTGTAGATGGTGTGCTGTGTTTGTCGCACTGCTTGCGGACGGTGTGCTGTGTTTGTCGCACTGCTTGCGGATGGTGTACTGTGTTTGTCGCACTGCTTGTAGATGATGTGCTGTGTTTGTCGCACTGCTTGTGGTATATATGGGTGTGCTGAGTGCGATCACTGTGTCATCCACACGTCTTGTTCCTGTACACGTGAGTCTGTTGTCACATGTCACATCTTTCTTACTTTGTCGTTTCCGTATAAGTCGTGATTCTTCTTATTGTACTTGTTGCCTCGTTTTGGTCAGTGGTCAGTTCATTTGTCTTTGTTGCTTGTTTTGGTGCGGTTTAACATTCATTTATATACAGAGAGAGCTATAGGCTGGATGTAGATATGTTTAATTTATATCCAGATATTTCAAGTATTTTTTCCATATCTGGTACGAGTCTTATTCTGTAATTGATTTATGTTAACTTATTACAATAATGTGATTTGGTACAATAGCATCACTTATGCATTGGTATGAACATGGAATTGAAATATAAGTCCGGGATATTTTCTTTTACAAGTAATGTATATGTTTGTCTAACATGTAAACTGGAAAAGCCCACCAGAGGAACTTATTAACCGTGAAACAGATAACCAGTCAAACTGGCCAATTAAGTTCAACCCAACCTGTATGTGAGTAAACTTACAGGAAAAGTGATGATAGAGAAAGAGAAATATTAATGTAAAGGAACTCTCTTTTTAAACTGTAAATAATAAAGTAAGGGACATGTATAATACACATGTATTAATGAACAATGTCAGGGTTACAGTTGGAAAACGAAACCTCTGAGGACCACAAACTACCAACTATCACCAAATTGAGGAGAAACCACAACCTAAACAAATCAATGAAGAATATTTCAGTGTGGTCAAGAGACGGGAACGTCTAACATGGACCGAATGTTTATCAACTTGAGAATTTTCCACAGAGAGTTTAGATTCCCAATCTCTCCTCAAGGGGGTAAATGGTTCTGTTTCTCTTACCCTGTTGACCCGGTCATGTTCATAATGTAATGTTGCCGTTACAGACACAATGTACTGTTGATGTGATGTTGATATGCATTGTTTACGTGGCATATTGTTTACGCAATAAATACGAATAACATCCCTTTAATAACTTTTAAAAATGGAAGGGATTACGTTGCAAAATGTGGGCTTAAAAAGGTCTGAAATGGAACTCGGTAGTTTCTGGGGGTAAATTAAGAGAGAGAAGAGCGTGTTTTACACAGTTGGTAATTTAACAACCGACAGATTATCAGAAACTTATCGATTAATCGCCGACTTCAAAGTCGAGTCGAAAGACGTTTACATCGTGAAAGATAGGCCGTCAAACAAGTTCTGGATGACGTCCTATCAACAGCTATGGCCATTAAGGACGTGCCAGGGTTTGGTGGTGGAGGAAAAGCCAAAGTTCACGGAGTAAAACCTACGGCCAGTACCTGGCGACTGCCCCACGTAGGCTTCGAACCTGCGACCCAGTGGTGGAGGGCTAGTGCACTTGGTAGCAGACGCCTTAACCACTTGGCCACGGCGCGCGGCCAAGTTCCGGTTGACAAATTGACTAATATCTATCTGGTAACGTGTCGAGTATGGCGTGTAAAACGTTGCGATATTCAACCATAGTGTTATACCAATATACCACGATCTACGTCCACACTTCTCACCTATCCTGGGAAAATATTAAACACAGTTGACGAATAAACCGGTGAAGGATGACCACATCTAGAATTCGTCTATGTAAGACAAGGAATAGATATACACTCTAGAACAAATTTGGTCAAAACAAGTCTGTAAGGACCGAAATTTCACGTTTCAGATTTTCCAAAATTCCAACTTGGTTAATTTTGAAGTGGTGAAATATTTCGTGAAAAGTAACCAAACTAGACGCGTTACGTTAAAGCCGTCTTGACCACGTTATTGAGGTCGAAACAATTCACACTGATAACAAACACGAAACGATCGAAGGATTACTGTTACGGCTATCGATTGTTTTCCCTTTGTTTTTGTTTTAATAGGAGATACGATAATGATGATGATGATGATGATGATGATGATGACAACGGAGATGATAATAATGAATTCCATTAATGCTAGAATCGATTACTGGTATAGGTACACTTGACTTGTTCCTTCCTTTTTTTGGTAGGGTTTATTATAGATTGTTTCCTGATGTTTCGCGTCTCCTTTCTTTCTGTTGTTCGGCGTCTCCTTTTGTTTCTGTTGTTTCGGCGTCTCCTTTTGTTTCTTTTGTTTCGGTGTCTCCTTTTGTTTCTATTGTTTCGGCGTCTCCTTTTGTTTCTGTTCTCTAGGCGTCTCTTTGTTTCTGTTGTTTCGGCGTCTCTTTTTGTTTCTTTTGTTTCGGCGTCTCCTTTTGTTTCTCCTATTCAGGTCTCTCCTTTGTTACTGCTATTTTGGCGTCATATGTGTTACCGTTGTGTATGCGTCTTCTATAGTTTCTGTTGTTTTGGCGTCTGGTTTACTTCTGGTGTTTTGACGTCATTTTTGTTACTGGTGTTTTGACGTCATATTTGTTGCTATTGTTTTGACCGTTATCTATAGCCCATTACCCATATTAAAATTCTAATTGAAGTAGTGGCAATCATACCTCGTTGATTATTTGAATTTTGAGAGTCTCTCTTGAATTTGTATTGCTAAGACGTATGGACGCTGAGGTAGGCATGGACAAGATTTTCGTTACATTTTGTAGAATAGATATGATAAAAAAATATTGATATATTATGTGGAATATATATTTGGTTTGGTTAAGTATTGTTTAACGTCCTATCAACAGCTATGGTAATTTAAGGACGGCCTCCCTTGTGTGCAAGATGCATGCGTGTAGTGTATGCGTGTGTGTTTTGTCTCCTCGTGATAGCGCGGAACTGATGCCAACTTTAAAGTGCTACCTCACTGAAACATACTGCCGAATACACCCAGTAGGACCCCCACCCGGTCACATTATACTGATAACTCGGGATTCGAAAAATGTTCGCAAAATAGTCAACTCAGACCACTAGCGCCCTTCCTTAATGCTTTTCCAACGTTTTCTCACCCTTGTTATATATTCCACCATTATGGACGCACATATGCTGATTGTTTCCTAAAAAACTATAAAAGAATTATATTATTAATGATTAAATAGCTCCCCGCAGGACTGTGTTTTTCTATGCTTGTTAATTTAGAAATGTTCTTATCTGCCTATTAATAAAGAAATATTCTTCTTGACCTGTACATTTTAAAATGTTCTTATCTGCCTATTAATCTAGACATATTCTTCTATACCTAACAACTGAAAAACAGTTCTTACATGCCTATCAATCTAGGAATTCTTCTATTCCCATTAGCTTAAAATGTTTTTATATGCCTATTAATCTAAAAATATTTGTCTATACCTATCAATATAAAAATGTTCTTATATGTCTATTAATATAGAAATATTCTTCTTAACCTGTAAATTTTAAAATGATCTTATATGCTTGTTATTAATCTAACAATATGTTTGTATAATGCAAAATGTACAATTCATTTCTATGATGAACTAAGTAATATAATATGTCCACAGGCAGTGGTTTCAGTGTAGGATTCATCAATTCATTTTAAGAACCGAATCGAATTTATCAAAGATATTGTAATAAATCTAAGACTAAAATTGAAACGTACATAGTACAACATACAGGGAAGCATAATGATGTACATAATTTATAACAATATTCTGAAAATTTCTTAGAATCATTTATTTTTCATCAATACAACAAGAATGAAAATAAGAACAACAATAAACGGTAAAATTATCCTGATTATCAACCATTACATGTCTACAAACTCATTTATCGATACATTTATGTGACCTTAGGAAAATAATCAGACAAGTACAATACATAGAAATGCACAGCAATGATTAAGAAGAAAGTTATACTACAAATTTCTAAAATAAAAGGAAAACATGGCAACACCTTATAATATCTCATCATTCCTCACTTTCCGTATAACTTATAATATGAATAGATGCTGTATATAATGTTATTGATATAAAATCTACAATATTGGCTCTTTTTTTCCATTTACCTATGCGCATTAAATTGCTTTTAGATGCGGTTCAAAGGCAATATGAATGCCCATTGCATCACATGAAAACGGCATTAACTGCGTAAGTCATGTTGGTCATGCTCGTATTACTTCTCATCTAGGTTCATAGTCCGATGACCCGAAACGAAGTGTACCTGGTTTACATAGTGACAGTGCAGCGCAAATATAAATATATACACATATTTACGCTCTGTCGTTCAAATAAATAGATTGGTACCACCTTACTCTGAGTACTTAATTGACTTTTAGCTTTTAGACTAGAACCAAACATATTTTATCTAAGGATCAACTGAATCGCTTGGTCTCCAATAATAATATGGGATAGATAATAGGCAGTTTACGTGTACCCGTATTGTAAGCGTTGGGCCGTATCATGCTGTAAGCTTTTTGTGTCAGTTTATTTTAAATATATGTAATTTGGTAAACTATTTAATTCATGTTTATAAGACTCCCTATTCTGCTTATATTTGAACGACTTCTATGAATACTGAACGCGTTTACTTTAAATTTTTAAAGGTTTAAGGTTCAACAAGCCTCTTGATAGAGACTTTAGTTACCCTAAATTTCAGCCCCCCCCCCCCCTATTAGTCATATTCAAAAACCCCAATTTATTATTGTGTAATTGAGATATATTGAACTTGTACATTAGACTGATGTTTGCATAAAAATAGTTCACTGGAATTATAGCATGTAAATCGTCTTTTGCGCCTCAACAAAAGTTACCAAATAATTTGTTATATACATATACCTAGATCCTGAGGCGCCTATTTTCTCTTTTACCAGCTGTGCAAAGGCATGTTGGCTCCAAAACAAGATGATTTCGGCTATGGGAATGCACAAATTCGTTGTAAAATGACCGAGTAACAATTTTACCTGTATATATATATATATATATATATATAGAACATATATTTCTTTTGCTGTGATAAGTCATAATATCTACTTCAGAGAAGCAGTCAGAAGAATCTCCTTGACTAGATGAAAGAACTAAACACTCGTTGTTGAGAAGTTTTCTTTTTATAAAAATCAAAGGACCTTGTGACCGTAATGAATACATAAACTTTGTATAAAGTGTCTTTTGTAACATTTCGTATTGTTATAAAAAAGCTAGGCATAGTATTAACATTATAACACTTTAACTGTGATTGTTTATAACATGTCTAGCGCCTTCCTGACATCACAGAATATTATGAAATGGTACATCCTCTAAAATTCATTTATACATTTAGGTAACTTAGCCTTTGATTTCTTGGTAACATCTATTGTTTTAGAAGCTGGTATGCCTTACTAAAGTAGTAAAAGTAAAAGTAAGCCCCGCATCTCCCTAGATATATAAATGAACGTCAGATCAAATGCCATTTCATAGCATTCACTTGGGTCGCTAAAGAGACTGACATGTTATAAGTCCGGTAAACTATTTTTATGAAGACATCAGCCTCAAGGTCTTGTTATTGGCTACATTGCCCTTGCTATGGAACATTTTACTTACTGAAGTACAAGTCCAATAAATCCAAACTAAAACTATAAGTTCCTATCTTTAATTGGGGTATTTGAATATAACCTGTCTGGGTTGAAACTTTGGGTGACTATAGTCTCTTTCAGAGGGCTTGTTGATCGTTGAGTACGGGGCCTACTTATATGGTTACACGAGAACTGGGTACCTGTCCACTTTTTAATTCCAAAATGATGACTTTTAGATCGCGAATAATTTATTCCAAAGGAAGCAAATTACATATTGTTAAGTAGAATCATATTTACGGCGATAACACTGCCCCAAAAATCGGATACAGTCAAAAGATATTATCTGAATGTGCTCTAAGTTACATATTGAATGCACAATTCACAGGTTTTTGGACACTTTTTGATCGAAATTTATGTGAGATAAGTACATAATGATCAAATTGTTCATAATTTGAAGATGATATGTTTGATTCACGGTAATCAGTACACTATCGAAATTTAAGAAGAAAACCCGACATTTAGAATGACTTTTTGGAACTATTATATGACAAAAAATGAATAAACCGAAATATGTTATAATGTTGATCGCCAAAAAGAATTTGCATACAATGTACGCCACGATCTGAAAACAGACCACGTTAAAAAAAATTGTTATGCAAAACCATATGTGATAAATTCTAATATTGCTTTGAACAACAGACACGTACGACAACTTTGTGCATTTATAAGAATAATTCTTCAAAATATTCTGTCTTCAATGATATAACTCTTTCACCCCTAGGTAACTTTAGTCGACTCTACCATACATTTATCTGGATGAGTCCATTATGGTCCACAGTGGTGAAAGGGTTAAACAGACAAAATTCACCATTTATTGATTTAACAACCTATAAAGAACACATACACTACATTAACACTGTTCTCTATCACATTCGTTATTTTTTTTATTACATTGATCAAGCACATATACATTTTATCTACAATATTCAATTACATGCATATTTACCGTCACTTTAGCTCAATACATTCACAATGACTCCATATATAAGATATCAAGAATAGTTTTTCCTTCCTGTTGTTATCAATGTTCCCCTAAACAGTTTGAAATGTCAACAAGTAGCTCTGTTTACAAAATAAAACATAGCTAGGAAGTCACCATCGAAAACGAGGAAAAGGTGAAAAAGAAGACACGAGTGTTGCTATGGGAACAGCAGGTCATTTTTTGTCTTTTCAATGCCCTTTATTAGAAGGCAGATTCTGCAGGGGTATTACCACATTAGACACCTCTTACGACATGAAGTGTGGTGCATCCTGTTTTCCTCAGTTCTGCTGAGAACTATCATTCAATTACGTGACACTGATGGCAACTCGTCTTCTGGTCGAAGCATTGGCTCTGTAAATATTGACACAGATTGACGATCCCAAAGAGTCATGGGGCATTGTTAGTCGTCTTATATTTCTATTGAAATCGTTGATCTGACTTAGATTCATGTATATTCTCTCCTAATCCTGCAGAGGTAGTGAGGCAGGTACACCTGGGTTACACTTGACAGTATTGATATATATAAAAGCATATTCTCTATATATACTCTATATGCACTCTTTATATTCTATATATATAACTGTGTATGATATACTTCTTAGGTTAATACTGACATAAAACACTGCCGACTGAGTTTTTATGTAAAGTTTACTATGCAAGATTGCTGTGGCCTTCACCTTACTAATGTTCATGCGAATATTGTATACCTGATATTCCTCAATTGTAAGTGTGATTGACATGTTTTCATATATGAACGATGTTTTCAATGTCTTAAACCTATACGTCGTAAATCATCTTGTTTTCCTCAGTTCTGCCGAGAACTAGCATTGATTACGATACACTGATGGTTACTCGTCTTCTGTTTGAAGTATTGTCTCTGTCAATATTGACAGAGATAGACGATCCCAAGAAGTCATCAGGCATTGAAAGTCGTCTTATATTTCTGTTGTGATCGTTGATCGGACTTAGATTCATAATAATATTCATGTCTGGCTGTGTTTTTAGGAATGTTGGCATGCCTAACATTTCGTCCCTCGGAACCAGAACGACAAATGGCTGGTCATTGACGACCGTCTCTTTTCTCTCAGTGGATGGCTGTGGTTTCAACATTACAGGACGTACGGCGCTTTGGAAACGTGAACTGGTGGTAAGCAGGGCGACAGTCTGTATGATACACGATATAACGTAGCATACCAGGATGAATGTTCGAAACGTTTCATTATCGGGAACACGCTGTGAAGCAACGACGAATCCGAGACGAATAACGACTGTTGCCGTGATCGCTATATTAAGCATCGACAATAGCGACGTTGCCCTCGTCTCGCCCATAGATATGCAGACACTATCTGATGAAATTTCAGATTCGGGACTGGTTGAGAATACATCATGAGCAGATTCTGGGTACAAGGTGTATATTTCGGCACTGTTATGTCGAAACGTGTTGACTGGCTTAGAGTCTGCCGAGCCCAGGTATAGTAGCTTCGTGGAATTTCCGGAATCTTGATTTTTAGGTAATTCTGTAGGACCAATAATACCGCTTTTACACAAGGGTAACTTATTCATTGATATGATTGAAACGATCACAACCATGACACAAGGTGCTGACAATACCGCTAGATTCTTGCTAATGGGTTGCCATTCCTCACTTAGGTAGCACGAGTGAAGTCCGTCTGCGTTAATAATGTGATAATTTTGACCGGCTGGATACACTGCTATCAGAACTGAAATAAAATATAAAAAACTGATGGTTAATTTTCCTTTTGAGTTTGTTTAATACTAGATAGAAAAGAAAGAAGACAGGAAAAATTGAAAAATCAAAAACATCACAAGTGTAGACACGGAAGAAAACCCCCGAATCTGCTGGGGGTTATTTTTGAGTACTGATATACATATACATGATGTAATCCGAGAAATGTTTGCTTTAGTTTAACTTTCGACTTTTTCGCCGTCTGTTATGCGAGTGAATTAATTATGAACATACATATAATCAACAGCATGGGTAATGACGAGTTTAACACAGCTAGAAAGGGGAAACCATTTATTGACTATGGACAGAAAATCTTGGTATGCAGCATGCTAACAAAGCCATTATTTTAAAATATTTCTAAGGACATTTTCAAACATAAATAAGAACATATCATATAATGTTGAAATGCTTATTACAGATCAATATATCAGTTAATATAGAAACAATACCCACCAGCAACACAAAGGAATATGAAGGACACTGCGAGTCCCATTCCCACTGAGATTTTCATGCCTCGTCGCTTCCGCACGAAAGAGAGTCTGAAATAGAAAGGGCACACTTGTTATAAACCTATTCGAATCAAAACAGGACAGTTATAACGAACACAATAGTTCAAATTTGATTGCAATTTAAGCAAGACAGTAAAAACAAACACAAAAGTTCTAAACCTATTGGAATGTAAACAAGACAGTAATAACGAACATAATAGTTTTAAACCTAACCTATCTGAATCAGGAATAAAGATATGATGATTAATGAGTTATATTTCATTCCCTTAGGGTTACCAACCTTTCGAATGCAAGCATCATCCTTATGATGTAGGACACGGTACTGACGATTTGGATGACCATTCCTTGGACGATACAGAAGGTATCACCAAATATCCAGCGATCGGTGAGCAGAGACGTCGCGGCAACCAGTGGGAGGAACAGCATGAGGACCATATCACATAGCAACAGCTGGGTGAGGAGGTCGGCTAGTTTAAAAAAACCAACAACATAGTTTTGATGATATGAAGGATAACATGACATAAGTTTGCCTTTTACCCATTAAAATATAAAAAGGCAAAATAGGGGTGGGGACGGGTTTTTAACTTCAAGTGAGCAAAATTGCGAAATTTTCATCGAGAACAACACAATTGTTTTATGCTTATCGAAAAAGATCTAAACTTGGCTGTCTTCTGTGAAAAATTATGAAATTGACGTGGATATTGACAACATTTTCCTTATATTCTAATGAGTTTGTTCGATGTAAAGATGGGGTCAACATTTGGCCCCCACTTTGATTTCTTTTGCCATATGTAGATAAATGAAAATTATCAATAACTGCATAAATGAGTATTCATAATTACTACTGAAAACCGTAGTGGACCTCCTTGCATAACACGAGGTTGAGTGATGGGGGTACCCTAACAAAATGATAGATAAATGTCACAGGCGAATGCTATTTTGAAAATGAATTATGATAGTGTACAGTGTATTTACTGTTAGTTTGATACTGAATATGTCATATTGGTATATATGAAGTAAGCGAATTGATACTTTTTTACAAAATTAAAATCAATTCACATTTTAACCTACTTGCCAAATATCAAGACCAAAGGACTTTTGGTCATGAAGAAACACAAGTTAAAGGAAAAATACAATGAAAGTTATGTATTTCTGTTTTTTGAATCAAAAGTGCTATGATCAATGTCTGTCGTTTGCCTTACTCACAAATGGTAGATAATGAACCAATTTGAGAAATCTAGGAATAACGCCAACACTAAATTCGGATATTCTTGATGATTATGTTCTGTCTTTAAAGCTGTCAGGACGGCGATATAGGTTACGTACCTGTGAGGGTTCGGAATGTCTTCCTGCGGATGTCAATAATAACCAGCACGTTTCCAACCATAACCACTAGCACACAAACTATGAGGGAAAGTGCACTCACGTAGGCCCATAGCTGATTATAGGAAAGCTGCAATATAGAACAATTTGCATTTGCTTATCTACTTTGTGAATGTGTCTACGCGCGCGCGAGCATGCGTGCAAGGTCACGTTTACAAAGGTGCCAAAGGATAAAACTACATCGATATGCATACCTTAGTTATTAAATTACTAAATCCTAAAAAAAAAATCATAACAAAATCGCTTATTATCGCTCAGTTTTACTAACTTGAAAATTGAAAGCAGAACACGATAAATACACTCGTTGAGGAATGCCTACGTATCCATTTATTTCAAATATTAACTCAAAAATCATGAATGAACAGAAAAATAATGTAAATGAAATCAAAATAACACGATGACCTTATATTTTGTTTCAAACAGTAATTCAATTAGTACGTAGAAATACACATCGTGTTTTTAACTAGAATATGACATATTTTGTCAGCAGCAATGGACACTAAAACAAAATTCAAAGGCTAAAACTGATTCCTGTTTTAAGTATATGAAATACTATATTCTGATTATCCTCGCTTTTTTTTTTGATAAAAAGTAAAATCATTAACTTATGATTAAAATATGTGTAAGTAAAATAACTTACCTGGTTCAGCGTTGAATTCTGAGTGAAGTTAGTGTTCATCTTGATGTCCACGTACCTTCTGCACCGCCGGAGTTCAAAGAAGCGATTTATAATGCTAGCTTTCATGGCGGGTGTGAGAATACATGCTTAACAGTCGTTGCGTACCACCAAACCTGTGATAAACACGTTTATTTTTAAAGGGACAAAGATAGATGTTTGGTAAATTGTTTTCAGCTGCCTATATATCAAGGCAACGATCTTATTAGAGACAGCGATGTATTGTTTGTTGTATTACAAGTGTTTGCAAGAAAGGTCGATCGTAAGTTGAAAATCACGTTTTCAATCATATGTGTGTGGGTGAAAATGTGATTTTGAGGCTGCAAATAGGATGTGTGTTGATGACGTAAACTTACAATTATTTCGAAATTAAATAAAGTTAACTATTCTAAATCTTATTTGGAACAACCGAAAAATATATTTTACAATAAAAGTGTATGACCATAAGAAAGTGTCAGAAACACATACTTGTTATAGCTACGTCCTTTGAACGACTTTATTCGTCTTTTTGAGGCTGATTCAGAAACTTATTTCGTTACTACCTACTGAGTGATTACAGCATTTTGTCATGATTTAACTAAATATTTATACCGTCTTTGACTCTTTCTGTACCGTTTTGCGGGGATGAGTCTAGTAACCTCATTGTGAGGGGTTAAGTCTATGAACGACATACGGTACGGTTTCTGTAGCGCTGTGCGGAGGATTGTCTAGCAACAACATCCGGTTTCTGTAGTGTTGTGCGGGGATGAGTCTAGTAACGTCATCCGAACTGTACGACTTCTGTAGTGTTGTGCGGGGATGAGTCTAGTAACACAATCCAATACAGTTTCTGTATCGTTGTGCGGGGGTGAGTCTAGTAACGACATCCGAACTGTACGACTTCTATAGCATTGTGCGGGGATGAGTCTAGTAACACCATCCAATACGGTTTCTGTAGCGTTGGGCGGGGATGAGTCTAGTAAAGACATCCGAATTGTACGGTTTCTGTAGCGTTGGGCGGGGATGAGTCTAGTAACCCGATCCAATACGGTTTCTGTAGTATTTTGCAGGGATGAGTCTAGTAACACCATCCGATTTGTACGCTTTATGTAACGTTGTGCGGGGATAAGTCTAGTAACGACATCCGTATTGTACGGTTTCTGTAACGTTGTGCTTGGATTCCAATACGGTTTCTGTAGTATTTTGCAGGGATGAGTCTAGTAACGTAATCCGAATTGTACGGTTTCTGTAGCGTTGTACGGGGATGAGTCTAGTAACGCAATCCAATACAGTTTCTGTATCGTTGTGCGGGGATGAGTGAACTGTACGACTTCTGTATCGTTGTGCGGGGGTGAGTATAGTAACGACATCCGAACTGTACGGGTTCTGTAGCGTTGTGCGGGGATGAGTTTAGCAACAACATCCGGTAAGGTTTCTGTAGCGTTGTGCGGGGATGGGTCTATTAACGACATCCTAACTGTACGACTTCTGTAGCGTTGTGCAGGGATGAGTCTAGTAACGAGATCCGAACTGTACGACTTCTATAGCGTTGTGCGGGGGTGAGTCTAGTAACGTCATCCGAACTGAACGGCTTCTGTAGCGTTGTGCGGGGGTGAGTCTAGGAACGACATCCGAATTGTACGGTTTCTGTAGCGTTGCGCGGGGATGAGTCTAGTAACCCGATCCAATACGGTTTCTGTAGCGTTGCGCGGGGATGAGTCTAGTAACACCATCCAATACGGTTTCTGTAGTATTGTGCAGGGATGAGCCTAGTAACGTCATCCGAACTGCACGGTTTCTGTAGCGTTGTACGGGGATGAGTCTAGTAACATAATCCGAATTGTACGGTTTCTGCAGCGTTGTGCGGAGGAGAGTCTAGTAACGACATCCGACTTGTACGGTTTCTGTAACGTTGTGCTTGGATTCCAATACGGTTTCTGTAGCGTTGTACGGGGATGAGTCTAGTAACCTCATTGTGAGGGGTTAAGTCTATGAACGACATACTGTACGGTTTCTGTAGCTTTGTGCGGGGATGAGTCTAGCAACAACATCCGGTTTCTGTAGTGTTGTGAGGGGATGAGTCTAGTAACGAGATCCGAACTGTACGACTTCTGTATCGTTGTGCGGGGATGAGTGAACTGTACGACTTCTGTAACGTTGTGCGGGGATGAGGCTAGTAACGACATCCGAACTGTACGACTTCTGTAGAGGGGTTAAGTCTATGAACGACATACTGTACGGTTTCTGTAGCGTTGAGCAGGGTTGGGTCTAGTAACACAATCCAATATGGTTTCTGTATCGTTGTGCGGGGATGAGTGAACTGTACGACTTCTGTATCGTTGTGCGGGGGTGAGTATAGTAACGACATCCGAACTGCACGGTTTCTGTAGCGTTGTACGGGGATGAGTCTAGTAACACGATCCAATACGGTTTCTGTAGTATTTTGCAGGGATGAGTCTAGTAACACAATACAATACGGTTTCTGTAGCGTTGTACGGGGATGAGTCTAGTAACACGATCCAATACGGTTTCTGTAGTATTGTGCAGGGATGAGTCTAGTAACGTCATCCGAACTGTACGGTTTCTGTAGCGTTGTGCGGGGATGAGTCTAGTAACACCATCCAATAAGGTTTTTGTATCGTTGTGCGAGGATGAGTCTAGTAACGACATCCGAACTGTACGGTTTCTGTAGTGTTGTGCGGGGATGAGTCTAGTAACGTCATCCGAACTGAACGACTTCTGTAGCGTTGTGCTGGGATGAGTCTAGTAACGACATCCGAACTGTGCGGTTTCTGTAGAATTGTGCGGGGATAAGTCTAGTAACGACATCCGAACTGTACGACTTCTGTAACGTTGTGCGGGGATGAGTCTAGTAACGTCATCCGAACTGTACGGTTTCTGTAGCGTTGTGCGGGGATGAGTCTAGTAACGTAATCCGAATTGTACGGTTTCTGTAGCGTTGTGCGGGGT
>NW_018403543.1:1528605-1534661 GCF_002113885.1 Mizuhopecten yessoensis | reverse complement strand
GTCTAGTACAATCTCATTAAAATCAGATGTTATTAAAAGTACCTACGGCTGTTCTTGCGGTGCGTAATAATGAACAGCTGTTTTTAGTTAGATTGAGTCTTATAACGACATCCGATACGGCTTCTGTACTTTTGTGATGAAGTGAGTCTGGTAACGACATCCGGTACGGTTTCTGTTCTGTTGTGCGGGGGTGAGTCTAGTTACAACATCCGGTACGGTTTCTGTACTGTTGTGCAAGTCTAGTTACGGCATCCTGTACGGTTTCTGTACTGTTGTGCTGGAATGAGTCTAGTAACAGCATCCGGTACGGTCTGTACCGTTGTGCGGGGCTGAGTCTGGCAACGACATCCAGTACGGTTTCTGTATCGTTTTGCGCGGAGGAGTTTATTAACGACATCCGGTACGGTTTCTGTACTATTGGGCGGGGTTGAGCCTAGTAACAACATCCGTTGCTGTTTCTGTACCGTTGTTCGTGTGTGAGTCTATTAACGACATCCGGTAAGGATTCTGTGCCGAAGTTGCGGTACGGAAATAATTAAATAGTATGAAAAAAGATAAAACAGACTGAGGGTCTGGTACTATACATTAAACAATTATCAATTCACGAGCTTTTAATAGAAATTTGATGGTATAAGCAAAACCGTAACCTTATTTAATAATGATAGTTAAAATTGACATGATAATCAACGTTTATACATTTCTAAGCTGACACCTCAAGTCACAATGTTTATTTTGTTCATAGATACTGAGATAGATCCATAAATATCCCCAATACCAAGTTTCCCTTTTATAGTAGTAATATTGAATTTGTCTGGTGAAGGCGTGTTTACCCCAACTACCTTTCCATGCTGTCATCTTCAAATCTTCATGTAAGCAAGTCAAGTCCACATTAAAACGAACATGTATAGAAATCTTAGGCTAGCTTTATGTAAATATAATTACTCTATGCTTTGTTGGAAGGTTTTAACTTATTTTATTACTCGAATTTCGGCTTAGTCAATATTACTTATTTAAAATTTACCACTCTGGGTCTAAGTATCAAAATGATACATACTTTTCCTTGAAATAGTCTGTAAATCAACTTTAAAGGGTACTATTGATGACGCAACAGAAGGATTTATCTTGACCACAATGTACTGATTTTCTGAATGTAACATATTTTGTACATGTACCATATTTTTACACTGCATTTCCCCAACTCTCTTCTAACTTCCTATTTAATTTATCCCCAATCACGTCACTATCCCTCAGCTATAGTTGTTAATGTTGGTTACGATGAAAAGGTAACAGATTTATATAAGTGTATTAATTCATATATGTTCAATCATGTTTGTATTATGTATTATATGTTACGTGAATAAAACACAGTTAAAACTAAAATGATACTTAAAAACAATATGAACAAAACCGACACCTTGACGTACAAATAACTAATACTAACTGTTATACTGCTTTCTGCTGACTACACTGGCCCTACCTTATTATATTGGCTATATTACTATTCAAATATGTTTTTAAATGCAAATGAAACTTTGTTTTGACCTTTGCCGTAAGTTATTTGACTTCTGGCGTGTGTCTGGCCATTATTGTTGAGCAAAACACATGTATTCACTCATATGTTTTAGTTTTTCATTATTAAATACAAAAAAATGACTGTAAAATCTTTCTTTTGATAACTGCATAGCGAGCATGTACAAGCTACTAATCGACATCACAGCCGTTGAGCTTTCAGATGCATAATCTACAAAAAGGTTGACGATGAGTTGTTTTTGTCTTACAGGGAGATTTAGGATTGTATTATCAGTTATTATTTTTGTCTTACAGGGAGATTTAGGATTGTATTATCAGTTATTATCATTTTTGACATTCTGTATATATCGACTAGTTAATACAGGTTCAATCATTTCTGTGTGTTATTTGTTCATATTTCAAGATACAAGGTGGTAGACAATGCTGTTAGATATCTTAGTCCACGATGTTTACTGTAACATTGATTACCACAGTAACAAATATCTAGATACAAGGTGGTAGACAATTCTGGTGGATATCTTAGTCCCCGAAGTTTACACTAACATTGATTACCACAGTAACATATTTCTAAATACAAGGTGGTAGACAATACTGTTGGATATCTTAGTCCCCGAAGTTTAGTGTAACCTTGATCACCACAGTAACATATTTCTAGATACAAGGTGGTAGACAATGCTGGTGGATATTTTAGTCACGAAGTTTACTGTAACATTGATTACCACAGTAATATATTTCTAGATACAAGGTGGTAGACAATTCTGGTGGATATCTTAGTCACGAAGTTTACTGTAACATTGATTATCACAGTAACATATTTCTAAATACAAGGTGGTAGACAATGCTGGTGGATATCTTAGTCACCGATGTTTACTGTCACATTGATTACCACAGTAACATATTTCTAGATACCAGGTGGTAGACAATGCTGGTGGATATCTTAGTCTCCGATGTTTACTGTAACATTTATTACCACAGTAACATATTTCTAGATACAAGGTGATAGATAATGCTGGTGGATATCTTAGTCTCCGATGTTTACTGTAACATTGATTACCACAGTAACATATTTCTAAATACAAGGTGGTAGACAATGCTGGTGGATATCTTAGTCACCGATGTTTACTGTCACATTGATTACCACAGTAACATATTTCTAGATACCAGGTGGTAGACAATGCTGGTGGATATCTTAGTCACCGATGTTTACTGTCACATTGATTACCACAGTAACATATTTCTAGATACCAGGTGGTAGACAATGCTGGTGGATATCTTAGTCACCGATGTTTACTGTCACATTGATTACCACAGTAACATATTTCTAGATACCAGGTGGTAGACAATGCTGGTGGATATCTTAGTCCCGAAGTTTACTGTAACATTGATTACCCCAGTAACATATTTCTAGAAACAAGGTGGTAGACAATGCTGGTGGATATCTTAGTCACCGATGTTTACTGTAACCTTGATTACCACAGTAACATATTTCTTGATCACCACAGTAACATATTTCTAGATACAAGGTGGTAGACAATGCTGGTGGATATTTTAGTCACGAAGTTTACTGTAACATTGATTACCACAGTAACATATTTCTAAATACAAGGTGGTAGACAATGCTGGTGGATATCTTAGTCACCGATGTTTACTGTCACATTGATTACCACAGTAACATATTTCTAGATACCAGGTGGTAGACAATGCTGGTGGATATCTTAGTCACCGATGTTTACTGTAACATTGATTACCACAGTAACATATTTCTAGATACCAGGTGGTAGACAATGCTGGTGGATATCTTAGTCACCGATGTTTACTGTAACATTGATTACCACAGTAACATATTTCTAGATACCAGGTGGTAGATAATGCTGGTGGATATCATCTTCCCCGAAGTTTACTGTAACATTGATTACCACAGTAACATATTTCTAGATACCAGGTGGTAGACAATGCTGGTGGATATCTAAGTCCCCGAAGTTTACTGTAACCTTAATTACCACAGTAATATATTTCTAGATACAAGGTGGTATACAATGCTGGTGGATATCTTAGTCTCCGATGTTTACTGTAACATTTATTACCACAGTAACATATATCTAGATACAAGGTGGTAGACAATGCTGGTGGATATTTTAGTCACGAAGTTTACTGTAACATTGATTATCACAGTAACATATTTCTAAATACAAGGTGGTAGACAATGCTGGTGGATATCTTAGTCACCGATGTTTACTGTCACATTGATTACCACAGTAACATATTTCTAGATACCAGGTGGTAGACAATGCTGGTGGATATCTAAGTCCCCGAAGTTTACTGTAACCTTAATTACCACAGTAATATATTTCTAGATACAAGGTGGTAGACAATTCTGGTGGATATCTTAGTCACAAAGTTTACTGTAACATTGATTACCACAGTAACACATATCTAGATACAAGGTGGTAGACAATGCTGGTGGATATTTTAGTCCCGAAGTTTACTGTAACATTGATTACCCCAGTAACATATTTCTAAATACAAGGTGGTAGAAAATGCTGGTGGATATCTTAGTCCCCGAAGTTTAGTGTAACCTTGATCACCACAGTAACATATTTCTAGATACAAGGTGGTAGATAATGCTGGTGGATATCTTAGTCCCGAAGTTTACTGTAACATTGATTACCCCAGTAACATATTTCTAAATACAAGGTGGTAGAAAATGCTGGTGGATATCTTAGTCCCCGAAGTTTACTGTAACCTTGATTACCACAGTAACATATTTCTAGATACAAGGTGGTAGACAATGCTGGTGGATATCTTAGTCACCGATGTTTACTGTAACATTGATTACCACAGTAACATATTTCTAGATACCAGGTGGTAGATAATGCTGGTGGATATCTTAGTCCCGAAGTTTACTGTAACATTGATTACCCCAGTAACATATTTCTAAATACAAGGTGGTAGAAAATGCTGGTGGATATCTTAGTCCCCGAAGTTTACTGTAACCTTGCTTACCACAGTAACATATTTCTAGATACAAGGTGATAGATAATGCTGGTGGATATCTTAGTCTCCGATGTTTACTGTAACATTAATTACCACAGTAATATATTTCTAGATACAAGGTGGTAGACAATTCTGGTGGATATCTTAGTCACAAAGTTTACTGTAACATTGATTACCACAGTAATATATTTCTAGATACAAGGTGGTAGACAATGCTGGTGGATATTTTAGTCCCGAAGTTTACTGTAACATTGATTACCCCAGTAACATATTTCTAGAAACAAGGTGGTAGACAATGCTGGTGGATATCTTAGTCACCGATGTTTACTGTCACATTGATTACCACAGTAACATATTTCTAGATACCAGGTGGTAGATAATGCTGGTGGATATCTTAGTCTCCGATGTTTACTGTAACATTTATTACCACAGTAACATATATCTAGATACAAGGTGGTAGACAATGCTGGTGGATATTTTAGTCACGAAGTATACTGTAACATTGATTACCACAGTAATATATTTCTAGATACAAGGTGGTAGACAATTCTGGTGGATATCTTAGTCACAAAGTTTACTGTAACATTGATTACCACAGTAACATATTTCTAGATACCAGGTGGTAGACAATGCTGGTGGATATCTTAGTCCCGAAGTTTACTGTAACATTGATTACCCCAGTAACATATTTCTAGAAACAAGGTGGTAGACAATGCTGGTGGATATCTTAGTCACCGATGTTTACTGTCACATTGATTACCACAGTAACATATTTCTAGATACCAGGTGGTAGACAATGCTGGTGGATATCTTAGTCACCGATGTTTACTGTCACATTGATTACCACAGTAACATATTTCTAGATACCAGGTGGTAGACAATGCTGGTGGATATCTTAGTCCCGAAGTTTACTGTAACATTGATTACCCCAGTAACATATTTCTAGAAACAAGGTGGTAGACAATGCTGGTGGATATCTTAGTCACCGATGTTTACTGTCACATTGATTACCACAGTAACATATTTCTAGATACCAGGTGGTAGATAATGCTGGTGGATATCTTCTTCCCCGAAGTTTACTGTAACATTGATTACCACAGTAACATATATCTAGATACAAGGTGGTAGACAATGCTGGTGGATATCTTAGTCACCGATGTTTACTGTAACTTTGATTACCACAGTAACATATTTCGAGTAGAAGCCCGGTTCATGATGTACACATCTTATCCATTATTCAGTTTCAAATTAGCCAGTCCACCTCTAAATTTTAGATACACAAAGTTAAGTATTTTTACGTACCTGCTCTTCTGTTTCAACAGTAGTTTAGACCAATTCAGATTTTCAAAATTGTGTGCCCCTAACATCAGCAATGAGTCCTTGAATAACGAAAAAGCTGTAGGTTGTGGTGTAATTCATGTTGGCATAATGTATCTATAAAAAACATCTTATTGTTTAATCAACTGTGATGTGCGTATTACGTTCATTTCTTCTTAGAATAGGTAAATAATCATCGCGATTTTTTTTTTAAG
>NW_018403543.1:1523641-1524098 GCF_002113885.1 Mizuhopecten yessoensis | reverse complement strand
TCTAAATACAAGGTGGTAGACAATGCTGGTGGATATCTAAGTCCCGAAGTTTACTGTAACCTTGATTACCACAGTAACTTATTTCTAGATACCAGGTGGTAGACAATGCTGGTGGATATCTTAGTCCCCGAAGTTTACTGTAACCTTGATTACCACAGTAACATATTTCTAGAACTGTAACCTTGATTACCACAGTAACTTATTTCTAGATTCCAGGTGGTAGACAATGCTGGTGGATATCTTAGTCTCCGATGTTTACTGTAACATTGATTACCACAGTAACATATTTCTAGAACTGTAACCTTGATTACCACAGTAACTTATTTCTAGATGCCAGGTGGTAGACAATGCTGGTGGATATCTTAGTCACCGATGTTTACTGTAACATTGATTAGCACAGTAACATATTTCTGGATACCAGGTGGTAGACAATGCTGGTGAATATCTTAGTCCCGAG
>NW_018403543.1:1490264-1519596 GCF_002113885.1 Mizuhopecten yessoensis | reverse complement strand
AATTAGTTCCAAAAATAAATATCCTAACTAGGGACCTCTGGGAACCTTGATGTGGAATTTGAGAAAAGATCCGTCCAGTACTTTATGACAATTAGCGCTAACAACTTTTAACTCACAATATTCAAGATGCCCCCCATACATCGTAATGGAATTTTGCGACATCAATATTAATATCTGAACTTCAACATAATTTTTTTTTATCCTCTGTATACAGCTTGTACAATACAGTACAATGCCAAGGAAGGAATACACTAAATAAAACCATTGTTATCCGGGTATCTGATGGCTGTGACGTAATATGCATGTCCTGCTCAATAATGCATAGTTGCAGCATCACAGTGTCCTATTGTTATGTGTAATTGTATTCTTCCTTCCTGACATTCTTGTGTCTTTTTTCAAAAGTAGATCCCTTTATTGTAGCGTCGCATCTTCGGGGGCCTCTTGTCATGTCTAACATGTAGAGAAACAACACTAAAATCCTTCTTGAATAATTCTGTGGTAGATGCACCCGTAAAAATGTGTGAGTTACTATGACACTTTCTAATTTTTAGAGAAATTCCTGTGAGGGACAAGGGAGGGGTGAACGGGTGGGTTGGTTGATTTGATTTAACAATTTGACTATGTGACATAGCTTACTTTATACAGTGTACATTTGACCATGTTTATGCTGGGAAGAGGCTTTGCTCATAGGCTTTGCCTGTTGCCCAATTCCTTTGTATCTAAGATCTGAACAAGAAATGAAACTGAAAAAAAAATGCAGGGAAATATTCCGCCAGTGTTCCCTTTTCTTGCTCAGTAAAATATCAATGTATCGTAATGATTTATGCCATAAAGGATAGTCAATATTTTCAATTTATAATTTATTAGATAAAGCTGATTACAAATTGCAGTAATATTTTCACCAAATTTCGTTTCAT
The DNA here is from genome assembly GCF_002113885.1 of Mizuhopecten yessoensis. NCBI lineage: Eukaryota > Metazoa > Mollusca > Bivalvia > Pectinida > Pectinidae > Mizuhopecten > Mizuhopecten yessoensis. The sequence continues at coordinate 1,518,679 of NW_018403543.1, read as the reverse complement.
CAATATCTGAGAGTTAATTCCCTTTATCAAGTTTAATTATCAATAAAGTGACATAGCTTATACTATAATTAAAATGTTTCGATACATATGTTAAATACCTTTATCTAATGGCCTTTGATCTTTTTGCCTTATTAGCCAATGACATTGTAGTATACTGCTGTGTGCTGCTTCACAAATACATGACACTGCAACAGATGTGCGGATTTCCCTCAAAATCGAAATTAATTGTCATATTTGTGTAGAATAGATATTGCCCAAACTCATTTTTGTGCCAGAACTGTCGACTAGAGCCCAATTACTTTTTTGGTACGGATTTCAAATGTGCCAACAAACAATAACAGATGGGCGAAATAACAGGCATCAGTTACTCTGTTTTTATTAGTCAATTAAGCTACATAGTTTAGTTCAACAGTTGACCTTTAGATGACACATTTACCGAAACTGATTGTTTTCGAAATTTCTACTAACGTCGGAAATATGTCTATCACTTCCGTAAAGATGCGACACACGTAAAATGTACATAACATACTAAATTTGTATGTGTGTGAGACTGCATAACTTTTTGTTATTTTGGAACATCTAGCTTTATAGTTGAGCTCATCATGAGTGTTAAAGGACCATACAAATATTTGCTAAATTATTTTTTATTTATGTTTGCATTTTGATAAAAAGTAGTTACGCTTTATTTAGTTATTTTAGTTATTCAACATCAAATTTAGTGTTGATAACATAAAAATGGATGACGTCACAAAAGAGATTGATGACGTTACAATAGCAAATGTTGTTATAGTCTCATAACAGCATTTGCCTTCTCAATGCATTGCAATGGAAGGATGCAGAGCAAATGTAATGATTTAGGATCAAACATCAACCGTGATGCGATCTATTTATGGCTATGTTGCTTGTAGTTATCAGTGACAGAGGGTTTTAAGATAATAATACTCATTGTTTAAACCGCTAGCCTTCCTTATCATTGCAGTACATAACTAACAAGATTTGGTATGGTAATATATTTTGTTTAATGTGCTGTTAATAGTTCGGGTCATTTAAGGACGTGCCTTCATCATGACATGTGTGCATGTATGCGTGTCTGTGAGCACAAGGCGGTATGTTTGTGTATTTGCCGCCTTGCGATAGCGCGGATCTGATGCCGACTTCAAATGCACCCAACATAGTATTCCCCCCGGTCACATTAGGCTGTCAATGGGCTGTAGCATTGTTGCTATCACCGTAAATGCTGAACGTTAAGCAGGCAACCACACCTACAATTTTAAGGACTTTTGTATGTCCCGGTCTGAGGACAGAACCCACTGCCTTCCTCAACTACAAGGCAAAATGTGAGGTATTGCCAAGCAATGCGGTAGAAAACAAAAGGTAGTTAGAAGAAGAGAGAAAACATAAAGATCCCAAATGTTTCAATTGAGACAGCAGATGTATTTTGTTAGCTATTGTGTTCGTAAGTCTAGGGGACAAAACTAAATCGCCAGTTGTGCAGAGTAGTTCCATATAAAGTGTCTCGTAGAACAAGCATTGGGTAAAAACAGGTTACTTTTTTCTCAATCCCCGACCTGCAGGTGTGTGACCGACAAGTCATCAGGCCACAACACACCTTTTTGCCAAACTAAACATGTAAGAAACATGTTCATAATCATATTGTTTATTATTAAAGGGTTGATAATTGGCTATTAAATGTTTTTTGTCCATTGATCTTTAATTGATTGGATATTGGTAAATAATATTGATTTATTGATTGACGGATGAAAATGAACAAATCGTTAAGTATTTCTTATAACATATTCATATACAGTATATCTCTGTCACCTTTCCAGGTACAGGTGCTGGATACATGTATATACTACATAATAGTAAATGTAGATAACGTTAGTCGACACCAGTGTCCGAAAACTTCTATAAAAGCAATAAAATCAGTAGTGCAGCTACTCACAGCTCTTTTAAATGTGATCGTAAGACCCGTTATGTACTCCTTAAAACCATTGGTTTCATTCATGAGCAAGTTACTTCCAATATATCGTCATTTAAAGCCGAAAATTTACCCTAAAACTCTCCTCGGCAATACGGACGTCCGGTGATTCTGCTTGAAAAAACAATGGGTTTTAACTCAATATCGACGATTTGCAGCAGATATCATCAATGACGTCTTTCTAAAACATCCCCCCCCCCCCCCACAACCCTTTCTTTTTAATTAGACCATCGCGATCCCATTCATTAACGTCACACAGTAGATATCTCCGTGTGGTAAAGTATTATTGTTTGTATTAAGACAAGCAGCGTGTTTATCATACCTCTCATGGGATCAGGCTCAAGGATAAAAATAAATTGATGTCACGGTCTATTGAGCTTCCAGTCATGACCTCACTTGTTTGTTGAGTTGGGTTCGACAACAAAAATAAACATTCTAAATAATTAACGATAATGGTATGCTAGAAATCAATACTAATCATAAAAAAACATTAATGTACATAAACAAAACCGATATTACTAGGTGTAATTGCGTCGATGTGAGTTATATAGTAGAGTACACAAACGGATATGAGAATGTATGTTGCCGTGTACAGTAAACGAACCGACACGTTCAAAAATCACTTCTGTTTTAGTTTCATTTCTTAATGCTAATGGAACAGATACACTTTAACAAATATAGAATGGTTCTGATTCCATGATTATGTGCAAACTTCTACACAACACTTGTAAACTTCTTCTTTATCGTATTTACTTGGCACACGCAGGACACAAGTGTTATATATAAGACTACAGGACGGGTCAAAAATCATTACAAACGCAAGAATACTACAAAAACAATACAGAGAGCGTTTATCAGACCCTGGTAGACACCAAGGCATCTAATTGTACATTGGTTTAATCCATCAGATCCGCCTCGATCCTCGATAGCCAGGGGTTATGTCTACTTTCGCTCTGTACACCCCTGGACTATGTCATAGCAAAATCGAAGGCTCGGTGTGTGCCACCTTGTTGATGAGACAAGAAGACTAGCTCGATCCTTTGATGTACATCAAAAGAATCTCGCGGTCATGTAACGGTACAAATTGACAGGCTTTGAAGTTGGGCTTCTCTCCTTTGTAATCTTCAAAGGACCGGTATCAGCCTAGCGATTGGTCAGTCTTTTTACCTGAGACCAATCAAACAGCTATCTTCGTGCCTTCAATTTTGCCATGACATATTCCAGGGGACCAAAAGTGAACGAAACCCCTGGATATCGAGAATGATCCGCCTCCTGTGTATGACGTCTCTTTTATTGCTCCGTAACAACAGTGTCTGTAGAAACTAGCTCGCACAGCTGAAGACAGTAATACAGCTCATTATTGCCAACTTTAAACCACAAAGTATGTCGTGTTTCAAACTTTTAAACGCTTAGTCTAGTTAACAAACATCATCCTATTAGGAGACACGGTAGTCCAGTGGTAGGACACCGGGCTCGTGACCGAAGGGTTGCGGGTTCGAGTCACGGCACGGCACTGTATTGTATCTTGAGCAAAATACTTTACTCTGCTTGTTCCAGTCTACTCAGCTGTAAATGGGTACGTGGTTGGACAGTGCTAGAATTGTTGAATGTTAGCTGTGAGCGCCGAAATGGCAGCACTGGCTGTATGCTTGCCATAAGGTTGAGAAAGATATTGCCTGGTTGCAAAGGCCCTATAACCATGGATACTAATTTGTGAACCGCTTTGAGACGACCTACGAACTAGGTTGTGATAAAGCGGTATATGAGAACATCGAATTATTTTTATTATTATTATTATTATAAGACAGTACACTGCTCCCGACTTATCAACAGTATAGTCCTTAGACATCGCTTAATATCTGTACTTATTAAAGATTTCCAAACCTTCTTGGACAATAAAAGAGAAAATTTGGAAAAGAATCTGATGAAAACTGGTCTTCATGGAAACAACGGTATAAGCCATGCGAAATATTCTACATTGTCTACATACGACACTTCAAAACCTACATGTGGCCTTAAGTTCTTATAACCGACGGGAAATGAGAACGACAAGGCAAAGAGGTTGTACAATAAGATGCTGACACGATTCCTCTCCATGCCCGTTAGAACGAAGGACGCGGGAATGTCAGAGCTCGTAGAAAATCTCCCTCAGGTCAACATTATTCATAGAAAGACCCTTAGCATCATTGGAATCATTTTCAATCGAGATCTCCCCATTGAACACCGACTCGCCGAAAAATAATTTACCATAAATGATGTGGCAAATCAATGCTGGTTCTCACAAATAAGAACAGTATTAATTAGAAACTTGTTTTTGTGAACAAAAACATATGTCTTCCCTTCTTAGCCAATATGCATATTTGGAAGAATAAAAAGGTCACACCAAGATTAAGGTGTGTAAACTCTAAACCAATAAACTTTTAAATTATTCTGGTTCATGTTAAATTTTCTTAACAATTTGGTTAAGTTTCGGCAGCTATAGAACTATAGACACATTCACATGTATACAAAAATAGGAATTATCGCACACCTGATTCCAATCTGGTTCCTCTATTGGCTCATTATTTTTTATAGCAAGTTTGGTCAACGTAGGTGAAATAACATGGAAGTAATACCGTGGACAAACTTCGGTATTAAAAATAAACAAAGGGCCATAACTCTGTATAAAGTGTGGCACGGGGCTTATTCTAGTGCACTGCATACCTTCCTTGGGTGACGCAGGTATACTTCAAGTTGATCAAGATATCTTTAACGATTTAGAAGTAATGCCTTGGACAAACTTTGATATAAAAATAAACAAAAGGCGATAAATCTGTATATAGTCGGGCACGAGACTCGATTTCAGTGTACGGGGCTCTGCCTTCCCAAGATACATAAATATGGTAAGTTTGGTCAACGTAGGAGAAATAACATAGAACTTATTGCCCGGACAAACTTCGGTCTTAAAATTAAACAAAGGGCAATAACTCTGTATATAGTGGGGTACGTGATCTAATTCAAGTGCACTGCACACATTATGTTGGTGATTCAGGTATCCGTAAGGTTTGATCAATATATCTTAAACGGTTTAAAATTAACGGACTGGACAAGAATTTACTGAAAATGTTGCACTTATTTGACCATGTACCTTGATGTAAAGGTCACTGTGACCTAATTCCAGTGCACTGCACATCTTCTGTGGGTGATGCTTGGTTTGGTTTGGTTAAATTTTGTTTAATGTCCTATTAACAGCTAAGGTCATTTAAAGACGTGCCTCCATGTTAGTAGTGTATGCGTGCTTGCGTGTGTGTATGCACAGGAGACAGGGTATGTTGCTTGCCTACTTGTAATAGTGCGGATCTGATGCCGATCTTATGCTATCGCACTGAAATACCATGCCGAAGGCACCCAGCACAGCATTCCGCCCGGCCACGTTATACTGACAACGGGTGAACCAGTTGTTGCCATTCCCCTAAATGCTGACCGTTAAGCAGGAAATAACAACTACCAGTTTTAAGGACTTTGGTATGTCCCAGCCTGGGGACAGAACCCATTGCTTTCCTCACCTGGGCAAACGCTCAACCATCAAGCCAAAAGTGAGGTGTCCCCAATTCTGCAGGGGGTTCCCACATTAGTCGCACCTACGATACATGCAGTTGGTAACAGCATGTGTATTGTTTTCCCGATCCCCCACCTGCAAGGGTGTTGTGGGTGAGTGTTGCAAGCATACCTCAGGCTTAAGTTTCATCAAGATATCTCTAACGGTTTAAAAGTTATTGCCCGGACAAGTCGCGATAAGAAGACCACAATAACCAGTACTAATACAGTATGATAATAAAAAACAGTCCGTTGTAGGTTTGGGGACAGAATAAGGCTGCAGTATCCAAATTATTGTAACTGCGACTAACTAATGTTGACAAACTGCAGATTTCTATTTTGTGTCGGCTGCCTCCATAGCAACGTTTGATTTCTTTATGTTTTCTCTTTTATTTCTTTTTGGCAATGTGCCATTACGCTGTTTTTACGCACCTGTCTTCAACGGATCTGCGTCAGTTCAACACTTCGTGGCCAGAAGTTGTCATAGACAATCTATGACTGTGAAAAACTGTCTAAGGTTCAATGACACCATATCTAAATGTGAATCATAAGATCAAACTAGAAGTGAATGATCTAAATAATGGTCAGTGATCTCATCTAATTGAAGGGCAATGATCCTCGTTTACATGAGGTTGTTGGACTCAGTCGAGATAGGATGCATAGTGTACATGCATTGTATAGCAGAGTAACCAGTTCTAACCAATCCACCGCGAGGCTTTCTGTGTAACATTTGAACCTGATTCAGTATAGTTGAAGTTTCATCCCTGTGAATAAAAAATCATGGCGCATTCTTTGTTGCCGTGTTTCAACACAATTTTTCTGTGTACATTAGGCATATCATCGTTTAAACCCAGATTCACCACCTCCCCAAACCCCATGCTTTACCTTCTGGTTACATTGATCTTAGATTCGTCCATTATCTCGGTAACCACAGGTCACCTTCATTCTTGCGGTGACCTCCCTTCTATTTGTTAACACATCTCTCTGGAGTAAACAGACCGTGGGTTGTATTAATGAAATTCACGGAGATTAGCACTCCCTCTCGGAAATGGTTTATATCATTTCCCCTAACATATGCCCTCCTCCTTCTATTAGGATAAGGTGCTTAACGAGTAGCTATTGCCTTACGATGCATTTACCAGGATAGAATGGTTTTATCTATATATCAGGTTAAGAAAAAACTGTTGCATCTTTATTTTAGTAAATATACATGTAATAGTTACATGGATTATACTTGGTATATCAATAATACAACAAATTGCTAAAGGCATGTTGCGGCGACTGAATTTGAATGTCAATATTTTAATGCGGATCGCCACTCAAAATTATCTACATTTTAACTATTTTAACTCTTTTTAGCCTGTAGTAGATAAAAACTATTAGTCCCGACGTATCAGCAAAAAAATAACGTAACACACAATTAGCTCTAAGGTTTTCTGGTTATAGCTCGGCTTTCCGCACGAAACTCTTGGAAAGCCGACATGCCAGCCTTAATTGACTTTGTTATTCACTATCTTTTTATTCAAAGTGTGTGTTCAGGTTCAAAATATGAAAAGAAATTACAACAATTCAGATCTTAATTTATTTTTCGCTTGCGTTCCGATTTCGTTATTATTCCTTATAACGAAATAATAATAATAATAATAATAATAATATACAACATTTATATACCGCCCTATATGATTTTTAAAATTACTCTATCTATATACATCATAGGATATCGCAAACCTTATTTCTACTTCGTTGTTTGTATTAAAATTTTCTCACGTAAATAAAACTGTGAAGATTACTTTTATAATACAGTGATATAGGTGTATATGTTAAAATTGTGACATTTAATTTCAACCGCGGTTCAAGGAAATATATTTACTGTTTTCAACATGGGAGTTCCATTTCTTGACGAAATGGCAATATTTAGAAAGGGAAGTAACACTGTTTTGTCTGTACTGTTTAGCTTCGCTTAGGCGCCTACGGCTACCGAGTGTTACGCTGTTATAAAGTTTAACATAGGTTACACTTGCATCGATGTTGCAACAAGGTCTGCTATGCTGATTGTTTCTTGTGGATGAAGAATTATTTATATTTTAATAATGTCTTCAGGGTTTAAGTTAAGTAATAATGTTCTAATAATAAATACCTACTACTAATAATAATATACAACATTTATATAGCGCCCTATATAATTTGTAAAATTGCTCTAAAGCGCTTTACAACATATGCATAATAGTATTAGTTATAATTGTTAAACACAAAAGGCAAACAAACCCCATTATACAATGAAAAAAGGGTGGTCTTAAAGGAGCCTTAACTACAAACGTGAAGAGGTGGATCTGTATATCATTCTTGTATTTGGCCAGGGTATTTGACTTTCTAATAGCAGATGGTAAGCTTTTTCACAACGTGACCGAAACCCTCTCAAAGCACTAGTTCCCATAGGTCATAGCACGAGATTTTGGAACACATAACAATGATATATTTCCTGATCGTGCTGATTGTATCGAGAAAGTAATCACTGAACTTGTTTGACCAGTCTATATTAGATTTAGCGCTTGGCAGGATGATTTTAACTTCCTGACCCTGATATAAATTCCATATATATCAGTTCACGAATAATTGTTCTGTCCACAACAGAGTACCAATCCGTGGCACATGGATTGCACTTGCCTTAATGTAGCTCTTCTTGATGCATGTTGCCGTTCAGCGAATTCAACACCATTCCTAAGGACACCAATGAAAGCATCGTTTTCCTTTTAGTGTTACAATCTTATTTTATTTCAGGTTCGTTTTCTATTTATTCATTTTAATAGCCTTACATTGTGAAAAAAAATCTGACATTTGACCAAATCAATAGATCACAATGAGGGAACAGTCTCGTTATAACATTGACTGGGGTAAATTAATTTCGTTTACCATTTTGTATGTTGGCTAAATGATCTTCAAACGCTTACTTTGTACTGATTTACAAAAGATCTATAATGATTTATTTAACACATTTCGTATTAATTTCACGGAGTAAACACTACATAGAAAATAGGTATCTGGATACTGTGTTAATGTTGAAATTAAGAATAGTGTGGATGCTATTGTTCGTACATATATTGAATTAAAAAACACAATACAGTGTCCATTGTCGTACGATAAATAGAGTTTAGAACTTAAGTCTCAGCTCAAAGGAAAGAATAATGAAGGCATTCACTAGAAGTATAATGACCTTATATAAACTTCGAGTGGGTATTAAACCAAGGATTATTCAGGGTCAATAAAAGTTGTATAATGTAGCTTACAACCAAATGTGTATTCGTAAGGTCAGTGTAGCACGTAGGTTACGATGACCCGTGTCGTCCAAAACATCCCGACCACGTAGCTACAATAACGAAACGTGTAACTACCCAACGGTCACGTGAAAGCATTTAGTATGTACTATTGGTCAGTGGTTCGGCGAAGGGATCACCAAGATACCTGATATGAAAAGATCGCCCTTGAGTCAAACATTGACATTAGGTGCCTTGTTTTCATTAAAAGGAGTAGTTGATACTAAATGTATGCATTGTAAAATTATTCATTCTAAACATATTCTATTTATCTTTCATTAAGTTACATACGAGAAATATAACAAAGAACATAAATTGTTTCATAAGGATAAAAGTTATTTGATATTCGTACATTAAATTCAAATAGTTGATTGTATAAACATATTTAACTGTTAAAGTTGATTTATATGTAATGTCTTTTTAAATAAACCTTTGAAGTGGTTTGACATCAGACGCCTTGTTCTATTGAAAGCGGTTTCCTCATGACCGGTATATCTCAAACCGTCACGAAGAATATCCGAGCAAAGGTATACAACAAAACAAAACTATAAAGCGGCAAAAACAAGCCTCATAAGCGATGAAGAATCTTCGTTACCATCCTGGTACCTCGTGCAAGCCATCTCGCAGCTTATGAATATTAATCAAGGATTTGACGATTTACAACTCATGTCTCCACTTACAATGTATGTTGTAAATGCATGCGTGCATGCGCGTATGTGTCGGTGGCAGGGTATTGTGGCGTACCTTCATCCTTGTACTAGTGATAATATCTGTATCAAAAAAACTAACTAGAAGGCAATGATCTAATTGTAGGTCAATGATCCTCGTTTACTTGAGATTGTTGGACTCAACCGAGATGGGGGTACATACATTATGCACATGTACAAATGTACATCATACATCATGGCGCATTCTGTGTAACTGTTTTTTTAGATGTTTTTTCACCACCTCCGCAAACCCGTGCTTTATTTTACTCTACTCGTGGCTTCCGATTATTCTGGTCACATTGCTCTTAGATTCGTCGATTATCTCGACAGCCATTTGCCCTCTTCGGTCTTGCAGCGACCTTTATCTGGGTGATAAGACATCTCCATGACAAGCAGACCGTGGGTCGTATCAATAAAGTTCACGGAGGTGAGCACTACTTCTCGAAAATGGTGAATATTATTTTGCCTAACATCTGCCCTCCTCCTACTGAAATAAGGTGCTAAATGAGACACCATTGCATTAAATAAATTGAATTCCCGTTTTAACCTCGACTGAGGCAAATGTTTTTCATTAAACAATTTGTAAGTTGGCTTACTGATACTTTGTACTGATTTACAGAAGAACTTTATCGCAGTTTCTTGATAATAATGATGTATAGGTCGATTTACAACAGCTACTAGATTCCTAATTTGTGTTAATAGGAAATCATAACCTATATTTGTCTATAAATAATCTGTCTAGATTAAGGTGTATTCACTTCATAACTGAATGCGTATCAAAAAATCTAACTAGAAGTCAATGATCCTCGTTCACTTGAGGTTGTGTGCATACTGTACATGAATTGTATAACTGAGTCACCAGTTACTAACCCACCCACTGCGAGGCTACTCTGTGTAACATGTGAACGTGATGAAATATAGTTGTAGTGACTAACATTACCTCAAAGTGTCAAATTACATAATGTTGCGTTCCCGGACGGACATGTTGGAATCTTAGGTAATGAAAAGGCATGTCGCGCCATTAAGCGGCTTGTTGATTATAAACCCCCTTTACAGATTTAAACCGTTATTAACAAATTGTATTTGGTCAAAGAGGCAAAATAAAGGGAATCAATGCTTAGAAAACAAATTACACACTGAAAAGAATTCGGTGAATGGTATCCCAGCTATAGCGAAAACTGCCGAGACGAGGATGTCCATACATTTCCCATTTTTATTTATTGAAACGCGAGGACCAGCCAACCAAGCATGTGTTGAATCATGTACAGTAAAGCACTGGTTAAGGATTGCTTTGACCTTCAGCCAACACGAAAAAATATTTTTAGATAATGTAACAAATCTCAAATCTCTCTTCGAAACTGTAAATATCTATACAAGTCTAGCTTACCTCTAAACTGTTCACCTGTTCAAAAAGATATAACATACCATAGCAACATTTGCTCTTCAAGTTGACATTTGTCTTTTTATCTTTTAATTTGTTTGGTGTAATTTCCTATTGCATGGTTTATCTACCATTAACTAGTCCTTAGACCTCTTCTCTGTTGATGGGCCATTAGGAAGTCAATAATGAACTATCGTTCCTGTGTGTCATCAATTATGTGTTGCAGAATTTTAACACAATTGCTCTGTGTACAATCGGTTAACCCCAGATTCACCACCTTCCTAAAAACCTTGCTTTGTCTTCCTCTTTTTCTTCTCATGGCTTCCGAATATTCTGGTAACATCAATCTGAAATGCGTCCATTATCCCCGGAGTCACTGGCCTGCTCCTTTCTCGGGCAACCTACCTTCTGGGTGTTGAGACATCTGTTGGGTAAAAAAGTTCACGAAGATGAACCATCCCTCCGAAATTTTTATATTACCTGTATTTTCTCAACATATTTCCTCCTTCTGCTGGAACAATTTAAGGTGCTAGAAGAGTTCTTCTTGCATTAATCATAAGTTAAGCATGATGAAAAGGTGTAATCCATACATCACGTTGCAAAGTCTGCTCTACTTTAAGCATGTTGCGAATATGAAATAAGATTGTTATTTTATTTATGCGTGCGTATGAATACATCGCCTTGCAAAATTCGGCGCAAAATGTTTACAAGTATGTGTAACGTGTGGTATCTGAAATCTGAAGTGCGGCAGTAGTTTGTTTCTGCCTGGGGACAAAGTCGAAAACGTACCTCGCAAGACTAAAACCGAGGTGTTGTCAAGAAAGTCATTCGGAAGATACTAGATCGTATTTGTTGCAATAAGTGCAGCAGATAACATTAAAGGAAAACAATAATTTAGCAGATTTTCCAACATTAGCCGCCTTTTCCAACATGCAGTTGGCTATGGCAGAGTTTTCCTCTCTCGATCCCAGACGTATTGTATGGACGAATTTGGATACGCAATGTTGTTCATCTCAGAACCATTGAAGAATAAGTTGAATGCTTCGTCTCGGAGTAAACCCTTCTTGAGAAGAGAGCTGATGTTGTATGTGGATTGAAGAAATTTCTCCCTATCAACAACACAACATATATCATTTTAAACTATATTTGATATTATGAATTCCAAATTTTTTAATTAAATGTCTTGCGGATTTTTTAATAATAGTGAAATTCCAGCACTGGATTGTTTTTAACTGTTGTGGGACAAGGATCATTAAGTAAACAATAACAAATCTGTCTAAGCTAGAATCATTGTCCTGAGCTTGGATATTACGTGATTATTATACCATGCACGAAAACACGCCTTTAAGATTTTCTTGTATTCATGAATCACACTTGTAATTTGTCGGTACTAGCAGAAGGAGCCTTTAGGGACGTGTTGCTGTTCTTTTCTGTAAATCAAGAAAGGCTGTGCTTCTTTTTATCTTTAACACATCAAATATCGCGATCACTTTCTGATCCCAACAATCAAATGAAATGTTTTACATACGTTATTAACGCGAGGCGTAATGATATTGTTTTCGTAACTGATCAATTTATTCTCATTGCTCTAGCTGGCTCGGTACATGTCACTTCCCACATTCAGGGAATTTCATAATCAGGAAGGTGGGATCAATTCAAGACTCAATTCAGTAACCGAGTGAGGGATGATGTACTAACTATTTCACGCACAGCTCAAGTTGAAATATGTCTATTCGAACAACATTCGGGGTTGGGAAGACCATGGTTCATGATTCGTTCCATAATACAACAAATTGTGTACGTATATATGTTTTTATAACAATATACTTTGATAAGGTAAATATTTCATTCAGCTGTTAGTGGGTGGTGACTGGACATTGGTAAGGTGCAAAGTAGGGTACAGATTGGGTAAGGGATGACGAAAGCGGATCAGTCAAACGCATTTCCTTTAATATTACACGCATTACAGTTAATGTTGGGTTAACACTTATACCAAAATATACGACTACATTATCAGATATGTAACATGTATCTTCATAAATGTTGTGCAATGGACATACAACATGTCAATCTCTCTTACGACCCATCTGAATGCTACGAAATGACATTATCAAATAAAGTTCATATTTATACCTAGGTCAATAATAACTAATCATTTAGTGTGGAAATAAAAGGATTGACCTGCATTTTTCTATGTTTATGCCGGTATTAATGCAAATCGGCTACATTCATACACATACCGGCACTTTAGATAAATAAACAAACTATACTGTACATTAGACATATACACATACTAAAGTACTTAAGGGTTTAACATACATTATAATACTTTCGGCATATTAGCATACTGGTACTTTTGAGCTAAACACGGATGACAGCATATACACAAATATCATAAACAAGTGAAATTGTTCAAACTATGAGAATGAATTATTAACAAATCATTTGCAAAGGATACAGTTGTTTAATTATCACTCAATGCTGAACCAGAATTACGTGGAGCAACCTGTTGAGATATAATTAAGTTTTAGAAACAATCAAATCTTCACACTGGCTAAGCTTGCAGAAGATTGCGGAATTCATCATAATAAATTATAATGTTTAAATGTGCTTAAAATATCATACCAGCGTGTATTTGAACATTTCGCCAACACCAGCCATAGAAAAAGGGTGTTTAAAAGCTTTATCTTGAAGTTTGCAATAATAAAATATTGTATAATACAAATGTGTGTCTTGTTGTGACAGGTAAAATTGATATATTTTAGATAGGAATAAATTACAATGTACATGTGTATATTTACGATATCAGAAAGGAAATAATATCACGTGTTAGATCTTAATCAAAGTCCATGGTTTAATTATGCTATATCAGAGAGGAATAACTTCCAATGTATGAATATTTTCAAATGGACTTTAACAGTCATTTTACAATACCAGAAAGCTAATTATATTACATGTTAGAAATTGGGCAAAATATACCCAAAGTGTTTTACCTATTATACATAATCTTTAAAGTCTACCTCCTTTTAAAGGGTCAACAGATGACCCTTGGGTAATAACTTTTATAATTTAGATAAAGCATGTATGGACATTTCCATACATCAAGAGTACTAGTATTGGATTTAGTAAATCTGAGTCTAGAATCCTAGAGAAGAAGACTTTTAAAATTCTAGCCAATATTCCAATGGGCTCTGCCCCTCCGGACGAAGGAGGTGAGTCAGGATCTTATATACCTTCTGTTAGGATCAAATTTATATCTCATTATTATTTCAAGCAAATTTGAATTATTTCCTGTAGACTTAAAAATAAAATATGCAATAAAGCATTATATCTCTTTATATACCGTAATTAACTTTATCCCATTGCAAAGGAATATCAGATGTCTTGGGTTTACAATTTATATAAAGCGCATGGGGATCTTTCCGTCCTTTTGGGTCCCACTTCGCTGGCTCCAGGGACAATACAGAATCTTCTTTTTTGATACAATGTAATTGCCATCTCATCAACATCTCATCAACAGATAGATCAATGGAAAAGACAAACACCGCTACTGTGACCTTTGACCCAATGACCTCGGAATTTTGTCACAATGTGGCTTGCATAATTGGCTATAATACTCAAATGTATGTGTATACAAAATATGAACCATTTCTGTGAGTTTTAGCCATTTCAGTAACATAATGCACCCATGACCCTTGACCTCATGACCTTGAAAGTTTGTCACAATGTAGCCTGCATAATTATGTGTATACAAAATATCTACTATTTCCGGAATAATTAGCCATTTCAGTAATGTAATTCATTTGTGATCATTGACTTTTGACCCCACGATCTCGGGAGTTTGTCAGTATATTAGCTTACATTAATGCCTACAATATTCCACTGTATGCAAAATACCTACCAATTCAAAGATAATTACATTGCAGCAATATCTGTAACGTAATTCATCCATAATCTTTTACCTCTGACCCCTAGATCTCTGGAGTTTGTCAGTAGAGTAGCTTGCATCAATGCCTACAATATTCCAATGTATACAAAATACCTATACCATTTCCGAGATAATTAGCCGTTTCGGTAACGTTATTCATTCGTGACCTTTGACCTTCAACCCCATGACCTCAGAAGTTTATCAAAAGAGTAGCTGCCATTAATGCCTACAACATTCCAATGTACATGTGTATACAAAAAAAGTACCGTTTCCCAGATAATTAGCCATTTCAGTAACGTAAAGTACCACCTACGGAAGTCAATGGCCATAACTCTGGTAAATATTGAAGGAACATAATGGCGTTCTAGGAGACACAAGTTAATTTGAGGTATAACATGTGTGTAAGGTTTCATCAAAATCCATGCATAAACCTAGGAGAAGTAGGTACAATTTTTTGTCTGAGTGATTCCAGTATATCCACCCTGTAGAGTTAACAACAAAATATGCCTAAAAGCATCATTTCCTATATAAAAATTAGTAAACTACGACCCCTCCCAAAAAAAGACCTGATGATTATGGGGCAATTTTGATAAAACACCTAGGGACCTGTTTATTCATAAACAGTATTTGATACTAGTACACCTGAATCTGAATTTGATCTGTGCAAATATGTAACACTGGGAGATGGCGTTTGCGGGAACTGTAACCTTCACTTTGCCTTCAAATATGCTAACGACAGCTATGAGAGGGTAACATGTTATACTGTTTTGACCATGGGACATGAGCACATTAAAAAAGTTTAGACAAGTATGCCCAGAATATTATTCGTGCTCCACTCCTTTAACATGGACTGAATGTTGACAAGTTGTCGAATATTTGTTTTGGGCGGCTCAATTTCAGATTCTTGTAGACTAGTCTTCTGTTCAGGGTCGGCCATTTTAGAGTCAGTTCCGGTATCAACATTTTCGGCGATATGTTTTAAGCGTAATTGGAAATAGCGCATCGAGTTTTTCCTCCATGAATTGTGTTCAGTTCATGCTCTTCTGTTTGGTGGGTCATTTCGTCAAACAGTGCCTTTGAAGCACTGATGCCACAATGATGGTAATTGGCTCTGCTAATAGCTATATCAGAAGACTAATGGGTTCGATATTTTCTGATATATAGTGTCAGAAAATGTCGGAGGGTATTGAAGAAGTATTGGCGCTCTATTGTCATCCAGTCACCTGTGGTGTGTCGTGACCGGTCCCTATCTATGTAATGTACCTGTACGTCAGATATACCGCTGTTTCTATTGTGCTCTCCTGTAGACGTGAACCTGTATTCATATACCCACTCAACAAATTTAACGACAAAAAATAACCAACTGACACGACGGCGTTTTTTGGTTATCAATGGAAGTGTTAAATGACACTGAAAATGTCTCTCTTCTCACCTGTCCTGTGAAAATATCCCAGAACACGTTTGTAGATGACGAATCGGCAATTTTTCTAATTCATCTACTGCACCTTCACCTACTATGACCATCATGACCTTAGACGGAAACCATTGGAAATAATTGTTTCATTACAATTAATGTAGTATTATTGTTACAGAATTTTTATTTATGTTTTGTGTACTTTATTCCTAAAATTCAGTTACATATTGTGCATACGAATTGGATATATTAAGCAAATTTCAAAATATGAGCCCAACGACTATTTTTTTTTTTTTGCAGTATTACACATTGTTTTTAGAAAATGGTAGTCGGGTTGTAAAAAGGTATGGGTCACCTTCCCGGGCCAACAAGAATGATAAATATAAGTATCATAACTTTTATAAAATAAATAAAGTTCATATTTTTATTTTGTTTTAAAGTATCCTATATGTATATGTTATTACATCTCCGTACCAATATCTCTGAAAAATGTCTTGGAAGTTGCAATAAATGACATGTTTCCGACTTTATGCATTGTAACAGCCCCTTCTACATTATATGAGGTATACCTTAAACTTTCCCCGAACGTGCAGGGGCGACATTAAGCCTGCTTGGATGCCACTGCATGTTTGTAAGCGGCGACTAATGTGCTCCCTTCACTGCAGGATCGGGGGTTTTCTTGCGACTTCTCCCGATGAGACATTGAAGAAACCAAGTTGGATATTCTGCCCCTAATTGCATACTTAAGGATCTTTGCATTTTCATTCTACCTTCTAACATTTTTGTTTATAAGTGCCTTGTCTAGCAAGACCCGACGTTTTGTGCTCGCCCAAGTGAGGTAGGCAAATGGTTCTGCCTACAGACCAGGACATACCAAAGTCCTTGTGAGTAATTGGTGCTATAACCTGCTAAACATTAAGCATTTCGGTTAATTGCAATAACTGCAAGAAAAATAAATGTACGTAGGGAAAGACAGTTTACATGCGTTTTTATTCTTAAAACGTCACTATTGCGTCATCACTCTATGCGGTGTAACCAAGGTTACGCCTGTCACACATTTCATGCGCCCTTGATGACGATTCGGGGCAATGGGTTCACCATCACAACTCTCGTGAATATATTTTTGAGATTAAGCCACAGCCTGCAAATTTTCGGACATCGGAACGTCACATACTAAACTTTTGTCTGGTGTCACTCTATATTCTTAGTTACAGATATGACACTTAATTATTCCATATACATACTTTTGTATCAATGTGATTTGAAATATGGAACAATGAAGACAATCCCAAAACTTTTTTTTTTAAAGGCTTAGTCTAAAAGGAGCACCTTGTGTCATTCCTTTTGTTAGGAAAAGGAAAGAAGGTTTTCTTATTTCCAAGAAGTTACTCAGCTTTCCTGAGTTTTACAAGTACAAAGATAGTTTTACACTTACATTACATTACATTTTGATACAAGAATTTTTCGGCCAAAGTGTTCTCAGTTCGAACCTTTGTTTTAGAAGTGGATAGTTACTTGGCCTTATCTATAATCTTTCCTATAACATTAGTTTAGATGTTTCTGTTTCTTGTGTTCCAGCTAATTTCTGATTTATATATTTATTTAAATTCATTTACACGTGAATTACATGTAGTTGATAAGTGATGCTAGTCAATTTTACTAATTACATCATCCAGCGATTCAAGTCAGATTTGTCATCATATCAGATAGTTTTATCGTAGCAGGTAGCTTGGTTTGGTTTCGTTTAATTTTGTTTAACGTCCTATTAACAGCAAAGATCATTTAAGGCCTACCTCCATATGTGCAGTGCATGCACGCTTGTGTGTGTGTATGCAGGAGACAGGGTATGTTGGTGGTCTTGCCTTCTTGTGATAGCGCGGGTCTGATGCCGACTTTAAAGTGCTATCTCACTGCAATACCATGCCGAAGGCACCCAGCACAGCATTCCGCCCGGTCGCATTATACTGACAACGGGTGAACCAGTTGTTGCCATGCCTAAATGTAGCGCAGGATTTTTCTATCAATATCAGTGAATGGTTATTGCAAAATGGTTGGTTTTTGTGCCTGCGTCATGGTATTTCAGCTTTAAAGTCGGCATCAGATCCACGCTATCGCAAGGAGGCAAATACATCAACATAGCCCGCCTCCAGCACACATGCACACAAACACGCAACCACAACATACATGGAGGCACGTCCTTAAATGACCTTAGCTGTTAATAGGACGTTAAACAAAATAAAAATAAGATAAAACCCCAAGAATACATCAGCTGATGGCGAGAATATATATCTTCATCTGATACGTTTTTGTCAGTCAAATTGTTTATGGCTAGGCATATAACATCACAGGAAATGAATTTTGCTTTAATACTATCAGACTTACACATTTAAACTAATATATGGAAGTTATGGGCTACGTGCATCTTCAATGCCAATAAATATTAATAATAATAGTTCAATGTCTTCAGAGTTAAAATAATCATTCTCAGTATGGTACATTAAATAATGATAATGTGCATGCTACTAAATGCAAGTTATAAAACACAAAACGTCTGCCTTGTATTGGTGTATTCTGACCGGAAACAGAATATTCCACATCTAAAAAGCCTCTGAAGCATTAGTCAGTCTACAGTTTTAATGATTGCAAATAAAGGAATGCCCTTCTACGCCGTAAAAATCAAGTGCACGTTTGTAAATAATACACATGAACAGGTTTTAGATATGATCAAGTATCTCCGGAAAGACGGAAACAGTAGGGATCTCCGATGAGTCGGAAGCACCCGAAGACACGACTGTGATACACTTAATTTAGCCTGTCTGCACACTGAATTTGTCGAGATCACTTAATGAACTAAATACAAAAATATGGGTTTTCCTGTCTTTTGCCTGTCAAGAACTCCCTTGCATTTTATAATTGCTTCAGTGTTTAATTGCACAACAAGGAGACAAAAATGGGACATGGAGAGGACGATCGACCGCAATAAAACAATATCACATCTGACCAAAGCACTCGCATTACATGTACATGTGTACCTACAGACAAACGTTTATTAATATTACTAACTCCGTGGTTAACTTTCTTTCAGACCCTAACACTACTTTCACACTAACGTTCATCCTATCAAATACATGCGACAAAGGATCGGGATACTGTGAGGTCATTTTTTATGGGTCACATTTCTCAATCAAAAGCATGAGTGAACCTCCACTGGTAAAATATCATTTTTTCAAGGTATTGCAACCACAACCACACATTAAAATGGAAAGACATTAAAAAAACTCATCTCGAACCACTACCCCTCCATCTCCATAAAAAAGAGCCTCCATCTCCACCCCCCACCCCCACCCCCACCCCCCAACAAACCAAAACTGTTATATCATCTGACTTTTAAAGTACACGAAATTATCATTATTTTTAAACAGTGTATGGAAAGTACCTTATGAATAACTTAATTTTGTCCATGCATGAAAACTTTTTTTTTCCCAGTTGTCAAAATTGGTATATATTGTATATTGGTATATATTGTATATTGGTATATATTGTATATTGGTATATTTTGTATATTGGTATATATTGGTATATATTGTATATTGGTATATATTGTATATTGGTATATATATTGTATATTGGTATATATTGCATATTGGTATATTTTGTATATTGGTATATTTTGTATATTGGTATATATTGGTATATATTGGTATATATTGTATATTGGTATATATATTGTATATTGGTATATATATTGTATGCAGAAGCGTGCTTTGTTCATTATCTCGTTTTAATTTGGTTTTGACTGTCTTAGGACAAATTCCCTGTCCATGACAGCCAAAACCTGCGTGTTGGTTCCTCGTTTACGGAAAGTGCCGACGGTTCCCGATTGGATGCTTCCATTATTATGTACAAAATCCCATAGACGGTATTTTGCAATGTTTCGCGCCGGATGTCTGCCACTGGCTGTTGAGCCAGGCCGATACTCCAGGCCGCCGACACCACTCCAGGAAAGACTATGTAGATCTCCAAGCAGTAGAGACAGAATTTTGTTTTCTAATAGACTGTAAACTATATGACGAAATCAGATTTAACATGTTCCTTGTCTGCGTAATGATGAGTTGTAATATGTGTTTTGTATATATACGTATATAGAATGTCTTTTAAGTGTCTCTTAAGTCGAGATAATATTGGCTGGATATTGATCTCATGTAAGAGAATTCCACTATGTATGTATGTATGTATGTATGTATGTATGTATGTATGTCTGGTGATCAATATGTGACACTCTAAATATTTTATTAATATTATTATTATTATTATTTATTTATATCACTCGATATCCATCCCGGCGTTCCTTCAAGAATGCTCTCACGCATTTAATTACATGGCGCGGTGCCCCATCGCGTCCCTATTGACACACGTTTCACCTGATGGAATATATTGAGTTATGTTGGCTATATATTCCCATTTATCTATCTACAATGTAGTACACTCGAACCAGTTACATGTGACAGTTCAAAGACTGTTAAGACATTTACCTATGAAATATAACGTTTTTCAATGCATATATAGAACAGTCAATTTATCATATGCTTGCTTAAAATATCACTCAAATTCTGCAATTAATAAACGATATTCCAACTGCATATATGTTGTCCGCCCTTATTAAATTTTATTGAAATCAGACTTCATACGGAAATAACACCCGCTCCCGGCTATGTGCAAGAATCTTTATTTTATAAGCTAAACCTATGTCATATTTGAAACAATTTGCTTTGGTCGTCCGCGGGAAACAAAAACGAGAAAAGTAGTGAACAGAATAATGGTATACCAGAGAGAAGAATAGAAAATAAAATAAAAAGAATTATCGTTTGCAAAATATGTTGGTTATGAATGTATAAAAAATAATATTTTATTTATGATATATGTTTTCTTAAATGTTTTTACATCAGACCCACAATAGGCCTTCTACCTATTTCAAGCCAGCGAACATTCAACCTTTGTGTTTGTTACACATAGATCGGATTATACACATAGATCGGGCCAATGTGGGATCTGATATGAAAACGTATAACCGCCATATATCTGTATACATTAATGACTTAAGTCTGTAAATATGATTAACATATTCTTTGTGTGGTCCTACCAGCAGACGACACGCTGTGTGGCCGAATACAAATAATACACGTATCCACACTCCCGACCCGGAAAGGACTTTGTTAAAGTTATATAACTTGTGCCCAATCCCGTTGATATCTTAAGGCAATGAATTATGTGTAAATCAAAATCAAAATGTTTGTGTTGTCCATACAATACTCACTACTGTAGAACAAGGTAGCATCCGGAATACTAATCAAAGTACTGAAAGTACTCTAGACACATGTATTTCCATAGTTATATATATAACAGGAATAAATAGATGAAATGGCTAAGATAATTCTTGCAAACCAAAAGAGGCACATGCATTATTCCTGCAAACCAAAAGAGGCGACTAAGTGTGAACCCCCTGCTGTGACTGTTAGATCCATCGCAGTATTGAGACGCGACTCATGAGACCTTCCGTAGCAAATTGGAGATTTTTCACATTTACCGGGTCAGATTTTCACATGCACATGTTCCACGTTTTTGATATCTCTCGTTGACTCACTTTATATGATAGTGCATCTTGCGCAAGAATAGGTCCTCTACATCAGCGTTCCTTGTCCGTGATGCTCTCAGCTTAATTGCTGCCTTCGGCTGTCTTTAGCCGAGGGGACTATTGGTTTTATATAATAACTATATTTTCAATTATAGTATATCAATTCTATCTCCTTGTAATATGATGTATATGTACATGTAACTGTTCTGTTTCACTGTGTCTTGAAAAAGGAGCGGATCGCTCCGAAAATTTGACAACCTAAACTTGTCCACACTGTTGGAATTACTTCTTTGCCCAGTATAATATTTTAAGTAATTCGTATCCTACGGACATACCTGCATTAGGATCCAGTGTTATATGGGATTTTACCGTCTATATTTATATATATACGTCTCTGCTAGTACTTCTTTTATTTTTTTACTTGTGTTACAAAAACGGCACAAAATCATCTAAAATCTGACTGATTAGGTTAGTCTAATATTACATCTGAGGGAGATAAAGCTTTGTGCTAATTCACAAATATGGTTCGACCCTACAAATAGACCGACTTCATTCAAATCCGGCTGATCCTGTTAGTCCAATGTTCTACTGAGGAAGACAATGTTTTGCAGGTCTTTGGGGAAGAGTGCGGGAAGCACAATTTCAGCAAGCACAGCATCGTAAGAAAATTAATCAGAATATTTTTTATTAATTGTATACTCACAACATACATGCATTGTTGTATTTTTCACATGCATATGGCTAGTTAAGAAAGTATCGAAGTGAATGCTTTCTCTGCCTATAAGTTGGCGAACCACAAAATGGTGTCACTACGGTATGAATGAAAATGCTAGGGGTCGCTACAAAAGAACATTTGCATATGAATGAAATTTGAATGAATGACATCCATATAAGGTGATATCAGCTACCATATAAGGACCGAAAGACTATATATAGTCATAGGTGGCGTATGTATCGGCAGTGCATTTCCACGCTAAGCAAATTTCGTAGTATGCCCGATCCCCTAGAAACTTGCGTTACCTAACGCATGTGTCAAAAAAAACCCGGTGCGTTCATTTATTATCACCTGAACAAACATCAGGGCCAGTTTCTACCAGCTCGATATGGGAACCCGACAAGTACGTCAGAGGACACACGTGCCCTCAAATTGAGGTCAGACTTTAAATGACACCACACAAGACATCTAAGGACTGAACCGACCGGAACATGGATCATTTCTCCAAATGAAAGTTTACCCATATTCAAAGGCAGGTCATTTTAAAGCCTTCATATTAATATTTTGATATCCATTTAAATGTTTTGAAAACCGTTGAAACTATACAATAACACTATTATGTACTTCAAGAAGGCAACTTATATTTTATCCGAGTTAATGAAAATGAAATACGTCACACTTACTTTGTCGAATCATTATCCCAGAAATTACCGCCATATCAGTAGAAAAGCAATGTCATGCAAGATTAGAAAAAGCTCAGTCCAAAATAATCATGAAATATTCAATGCTAAATAGTATGGGTTGTAAACTACCAATGACTGGACACGGCGCTAGTCGACGTAACAATATTAACGTAATCTACATAGATTTCAGTAAGGCACTTGATATAGTGTCTCTCGTCCGCTACCATCCTCGATAGCCAGGGGTTACGTTTACTTTCGCTCTCTGAACCCCTGGACTATGTCATAGCAAAATTGAAGGCTCAGTGTGTGCCACCTTGTTGATGAGACAAGAAGACTAGCTGTATTCGAGTATCATCACATAACCTTAAGATAGAAAGTGGGAGATATACGAATACTGCTAGGACCGAAAGGTTATGTGAATTATGTGATCTCAATGATATAGAGGACGAATTTCACTTTATTTTGAAGTGTCCTTTTTATTGCAACATACGCTCTAAATACTTAAAGCCATACTTTTATCGCAAACCAAGTGTGTTTAAACTTATACAATTACTTTGTGTAAATAATGTTAAAGAACTAAACAATCTAGGAACATTCATACATTTCGCATTTAAGCAACGTTCTCGAATATCATAGTCTTATATATATATATATATATGTCTGGCATGTATTACTCTCCTTATTGCAGGTACAATTGCATGAAGTTATATAATACAAAAAATGTAACTGTATTGTACACATGTAATTTGTCTTATAAGCCGAAATGGCTTACAGAATAAAAAGAATTGAATTGATTAGCTCGATCCTTTGATGCACATCAAAAGAATCTCATGTAACGTTAAAAATTGACAGGCGTTGAAGTTGGGCGTCTTTTCTTTGAAATCCCGAAAGGACCGGTATCAGCGTATCAGCCTAGCGATTGGTCAGTGTTTTTTTTTTACCTCATACCAATCACACAGCTATCTTCGTGCCTTCAATTTTGCCATGGGTGTAGAGAGCGGAAGCGAGCGTAACCCCTGGCTATCAAGGATGATCTGCTACTCAATAGAATAAAAACGACTGGAAATAGCGAGGAAATTCTAGCGTAAAGCAAGTCATTTCTCGCGTGTATCACCCCAATGTGTATCAAACAGCGGTACACAGCACATGGGTGTACCAGCAACATGTAGGTTGCATGATGGGATTTTTTTCGGACCCATACTGTTGCTTATATATGTCAAGAACATGCCGGAAGAAACTAGTTGTATCATCAAACTCCACGCGGACAAAACAAAGGTGAACTCAAAATATATACTTACGGAAGCATAAAGGCAGGAACTTCAAACAAACATCAGCCACATCAATTATTGAACAGAGGGCTTGCTAATGAAGCAGCGAAACTTGCCAGCGCATGCATCTTTATCTTACACTGCATGTACTGGCATCAGAGACAGGAAAAGACTTTGGGGTTTATTTCGACAACACAACCTTACTTTGATCGACATACTGAACCGCGGAAAAATGTTTTAACTTTTTTTAGCGCAGCATTACCAGTTAGCAGTCTAAAAATGTTCAATAAACAGGCCAAGCTGAAACACAAGTAAGAACGTCAACAGTAATTGTGTAATTAAATGTATCGAACAATCTCTCAGAAGATATCGTGTCAGCCAGTACATTGAACATGTTTAAACCCAAACTTCAATACAGTATGAATGAACTTCCAAAACTTTTCTTCCTTGATTGATATAGTTTGGTTTTTCTATAAATAACAAGATTCAATCATGATAAGTATAGCCTGGGCCCGTATTCATGAACCGTTTTCGTGCTCAAGCATGGATTATGTGCTCAAACCTGCTTTCTGACAACTGGCTTAATTCTTGTTTCACGGTCAAAAACTCTAGTTTAAACATCAAAAACGGTATTAAGCCCTAACACTCTCCCAAATTCATCCAGATCATTAACAAAATGTAATTTTTCATAAATTTATCACTGGAATAAGACAATAGGCTTTAGCACAAAATCTGATACCGGTTTCATGAATACGGGCCCAGATGACGTATATATAGATACATTTGAAATCTGAACACCCAGCCTTGGTTGCTAGCGGGATACTCTACTAAGCAGCACTGTGAAGTATCAACAATTGAAGACGACGATACATAATAATAATAATTATTATATACAACATTTAATATAGCCCCCTATCTAGCTAAAATAAGCCACTCTAAAGCGCTTTACAGTACGTAGATATACAATCAATACAATTAGCACATACATTAATTAATACATTTTTTGAGGAATTTGTAGGAGCTGCCTTATCAGGCGCTAACTACTGGTCATATGTCACCTGGCTAATATCTCCCTAGGTGTGTATGCCTGCGTGTGTGCTGGAGACGAACATAACGTTCACCGAATCGAAGTACAACCTTAGTTACATATCTGAGCACTGCTAAGTCATAGGCCGTGACCTACTTTTCACAGATAAACCACATATGACTTACTTATGTTGACCTCCTCTTATTCACCATCAACATTAACAAAATTGAGATAAAATGTTTCAGCACAAGTATATCCTCTCTAAATACAATCGTACATACCTGATTGACTGTAATATATATATATATATATATATATATATAATACAATCCCTAATTGTATTTTGAAAATATATCTCAATATGGATAATTAAATTACCAACATAATTTGACTAGTATGACGTACACCAATTTTCCTAAGGTATTCAGGAAAAAAACCTTTTCTTTATCTATCACGAATTCAGGGATACTAGAAAGCCCTCGATGGTATGATAGAGCACTCAGTTTTTAAAGTTTTTCTTAAAATCACGCCATCGTTTAAGTAAGTTAATTAAGTTAAAGCTACTGTATCGTTGA
This sequence comes from Mizuhopecten yessoensis, assembly GCF_002113885.1. NCBI lineage: Eukaryota > Metazoa > Mollusca > Bivalvia > Pectinida > Pectinidae > Mizuhopecten > Mizuhopecten yessoensis. The sequence goes on along the minus strand of NW_018403543.1, from coordinate 1,492,481 downwards.
ATTTACCCCTATATGTTTGTGCCCAGTCGACCTGTACATGCATAGGCGCGAAACACGTTTTGTTGGAATATGGAAAAAAATATCTCATTAATGCAAGAGCGAGTCTGTCCAACACCTTCCTCATACGTGTACTCCTTGTTTCGAGTCTTGTAAACATTTTATGAAATTCCGCTCAAAATTTGCATAGTTGACCGATTTTACGGTTGAGTGCTGACAACAATACGACATCAGAATATTGCCTGGGGAAGTGATAATACTGGATCAAGTGTATTACTGTCACAACTTATCACGAAAACTGCATTTTCAATTTGGTATATTTGAGGGCAAAACAATAAATAACTTGTATTTTGGTGGAATTTATAACGAAGTAAGAAAATGTTGAACAATATAACTTATGATGGCCACTTCGGCCCGATTTTTTTTTGATATCCCGAGTTACATATTCTGCAACAGTATATATGCAAACGAATGTTGATTATATTTATTCTGCCACGTAAAACGTTTCGTGTCTAAGATGACAGTACCTAAAAGGGATCACCAAAACATCATTGTCTTCATCTATTGAATATCAGCGGATTAATTATATTAGTTTATGGTTGTATCAAAACTAAAGGAGAATGTCGATGTGTGTTCTTACCAACGAGATAAACACCAAGAGCTCACATGAGATATTTATAGAAACGGATCACGGCTTAAATTTTGCAATATTTTGCGTTTCACATTGAACATTAGTCTTTTGGCATCTTAACATTTTATAATGATTTTTGGAATGTAAATGAAAAAAAGTGTTTGTACATATTCTGCATTTATTTTTACAGTCCAAAACAAAATACTTAGTCCTCGCACGCGCCTGTTTTAACAACGTAAACGAAAAACTAGATTTAGAATTTGAAATACCGGAAGCCTTCTGATGCTATTTTAAAATAATAGTTTATCATCTCGAAAGTAAAAATGATGGATACTTTTTTTATTATTAGGATAACTTATTGTAATATCTTAACTGTAGACACATTTACTGAGATTAAATATTTTTGCAAGAGTGATCCGAATTGGGTACTGATCCGATTTGGGCCCTGCCTCCTTATACATATACACTGGGACCTGCAATATGGCGCGTTGTGATCTACTGAAAATCCAGTTATTTACATAATGTACCATCGTTTTGTATGCGCATGCAAACATATGTCACTATGATACTTGACACAGAAAGGCTCAGCGCTCTTATCTCAAACAGTGAAATAACTTCGTCTAGGGTTGATGGAAGTCTGTTACCCACATAGTCTCTGCTCGGCGTAGCTTGCGCAGACAACAATAGTCTGGTTGAACGAGACCATTGCCCATATAGTTACTTTTTCCTCCATTTGATAGAGATGTCCACAAGTCTGGCCAGGGAAAATGTTTCTTCTTACTCCAGGTGGAACATTATAGAGCTTGTCAAACAGGAAGTAACACATGTGTACGGCAGAACTGTTTAGTCAGATGAACAACAACATGTCGTCTGCTAGCGCTTGAAAGTGTGGGCCGTTGTTTTAAGATTATTTGCTATTGATAAAAATGACAGAGACAAACATTATTCAATATCACGAGGCACGAAAAGAAAAATCTCCATCCCAGGAAGACATGTTTGACTGTATAACGTTAGGCTAAAGCATATAAGGGAAACTGGTATCTTTTTCTGAGGACTTGTTTTAAAATCTTGTCCGTCCTATTCTGTCGTCGGAAAAATGAGTTTCTATGGGTATCGGTTATTCTGACGTGGGAATAATGAATATCTATGAATATCTGTTACTCTAAAGTCGGAATAATGAATATCTATGACTATATGTTTCTCTGTCGTCGGAATGATTACCTTTTTGACTTTTATAACCCTGCCGTCACAATGATTACCTTTCTATACGCCCGTCGAAGACGGGGACGTATTATGTTATCACGTGAGCGGGCGGGCGGGCATGCGAACGATGTCCGCTCGATATCTCGAGTAATTATTAACGGATTAACTTCAAACTTCACAACAAGATTAATTACCATGAAAGCTCGGACAAGTTCGATAACCGCCATTATCCGACAATAATTTGTGGAGTTATGCCCCTTTATGCACTTGCCGAAACAGTGTCCGCTCGATATCTCGAGTAATTATTAACGGATTAACTTCAAACTTCACAACAAGGTTAATTACCATGAAAGCTCGGACAAGTTTGATAACCGCCATTATCCGAC
>NW_018403543.1:1486763-1490027 GCF_002113885.1 Mizuhopecten yessoensis | reverse complement strand
TGGAGTTATTACCCTTGGTTTCATTAATGCGATGCATGCGTTCCATGATGTTGTATTGCACTCATTGATCTACCAGTTATGTTGAATGATTTCTCTTTTAATATCAATTACTCACAAATACTTCATATATTTCAATCATACAAACAACTGCTCATTCAATGTGTGACGGGCGTATTATATACCGCTCGCGGTAACCTTGTTGACTTTTTATAACCCTGCCGTCACAATGATTACCTTTTTGACTATTTATAACCCTGTCGTCACAATGATTACCTTTTCGACTTTTTATAACCCTGCTGTCGAAATGATTACCTTTTTGACTTTTTATAACCCTGTCGTCACAATGATTTCCTTTTTGACTTTTTATAACCATGTCGTCACAATGATTACTTTTTTGACTTTTTATAACCCTAGCTGCCGTCAGAATGATTACCTTTTTGACTTTTTATAACCCTGCCGTCGGAATAATTACCTTTTTGACTTTTTATAATCCTGCTGTCACAATGATTACCATTATGACTTTTTATAACCCTGCCGTCTGAATGATTACCTTTTTGCCTTTTTATAATCCTGCTGTCACAATGATTACTTTTTTGACTTTGTATAACCCTGCCGTCAGAATGATTACCTTTTTGACTTTTTATAATCCTGCTGTCACAATGATTACTTTTTTGACTTTGTATAACCCTGCCGTCAGAATGATTACCTTTTCGACTTTTCGACTTTTTATAACCCTGCCGTCAGAATGATTACCTTTTTGACTTTTTATAACCCTGCCGTCACAATGATTACCTTTTTGACTTTTTATAACCCTGTCGTCAGAATGATTAATTTTATGACGTTTTATAACCCTGTCGTCAGAATGATTAACTTTTTGACGTTTTATAACCCTGCCGTCACAATGATTAACTTTATGACTTTTTATAACCCTGCCGTCAGAATGATTACCATTTTGACTTTGTATAACCCTGTCGTCACAATGATTACCTTTTTGACTTTTTATAACCCTGCCGTCGGCATTATTTAACGTCGGACAACCTTTATTTAGTACATCACATGATTCTTTCTAGGATAGCTATTGGTTAACTATCCTTGTTCTATTTGGTATAGTTAGCATCTGCCCTTGACAACGGGAACTATACCTGGAGACGCACTATACCTTTTTTTTGGACCGTTGAGACTGCGGAAAAAGTAGCGTGACGCTAAGAGTTGTGCCCCTTCTCCTAGGGGGCGCTGTACATATTCCACTTTCACTTTATTGTTGTCGTCTGCCAAAATGGCTATGAATTTCGGGGCCAGGAATGCCGATTGCTTCGCAGAGGCTCAGCAATGCCTAAAGACGAAGCAGGCGACACCATTTGACGTCGCAGTCCTTAAAGACTTCCTACTGGAAAGGGGAACCGTATGTGACCTAGCGGTGATTCAATCCAGTGAATTGAATACGCATCAAAAAAGGAGGGATCTACATTTTTTTTTTATCTTATTGCCATTTGTTTTTAATTATTAAATATGCTACTTTTTATTGTTAAATGACAGTCATGGGATGTACTAAATCTATAATGACCCTTTCCCTCGGGAACAGTTCTCTAATAATGTTGTCTGGAGAGGTATAGTGCCTCCCCAGACAACATTAATCATTATAAGAGAACAGTTCCCTCGGGAAAGGGTCATACTAGAATAATAGTCACGTCACAGGACAAACAAACTATTTACGCATGTAAATACGATATCTGATATAAAGTGAAGTGAAGAGTGTACGATGTTCAGTGTTTTTGTTTGAGAATTGTACAGGTATCTCGTAACATAATACACATGCTTATTTACATACGCAAACAAAATAAATTGTAAAGGCGTCTTCATCAATTCAAGGCGTTTTAGGGTAATGAGGGAACGGCCCGTCATGGTACGTAATTTTGTCAATACATTCACACATGAATATAGATATAAACTTCATGCGAACTAAACATGTCGTAGCTATCCGCATTATAATGCAGTATATTCCCTCAGCCATGACATATTAAATAGGTCTTGAACAGCAGTCTCTCCTGAAGTAGGTCTACTGTATTGACTTATAGCGGACAGGTACGCTGTTAGCTAGCTATGAGCCGTAGTATACACCGTGTATTAGATAGAGCAACGTCTACTACTGTACACACATACATAGAAACACACATAAAAAATATACACTGTAACAGTCAGCTGTTCGACGATATGTGCAAATAGCCCGTACCCGCCATAACACAATGAAGCTCTACATCCGATGCAGATTACTATGTGCTGTATGGTGTGCAATAGAAATTCTTTTCTTCGGAGGAATTATATACGGCTGGGGGTCACTGGTATTTGTTCTAAAAGAGGAAGGTTTTTATTATGAGGAATGTTTAAGTGTCATAACACCTCCTGCTGAACAGCTATATTCTACCAACATCACCAACACTACCATAGTGAACTTGCGACAAAACACAATTTTGACACCCGCTGTCAATGATGACGATTCGGACACACGTCAATGGGATGGCGACAATGTTTATGAAACAGATTCCGGGACAGTTCCGCCGTTCCGTACCTGTCCTCGACAGGAATCCAAGTTGAATCTTTGGTTTTCTGTGGCAGTCGCCTTTATGTATCTGTCGATGGCATTCCTGGGAGAGCTGACCACCCGATTAGGAACACAGGTCACCAGACATATATTTACGTGAGTATTAAAAATATTTGTTTATTCAGGTAGAGACAGCATCAGAAATGCTAATATGTATATTGTTTCCAGCTGAAATATGGTGAGATACCTGTTCGTAACAAGTTTAACAATACACAGGCTGTTTGAACCAGGTCAAATCAACTAATCAGAATATTCGTCATGTATTATGCAGGTATACACCTGGTCGATAACCCGGGGAGTGGGCCGGGGTACATACAAGGGTGAGCAGCTATAATAGGTCATAAGTCGCAAGTGGCAGAAACATCATCTACTAGCATATACAATCCAGGATGTAATTATAATATTTATACCTGTCTTTATCATCAATATGTAAATTAACATTAGTAGGTGGTGCATTAGGATAAGCAACGGTATACAGATAAATTATGTTGTGTTGTTTACTGGCATCACACATATCTTAGTAGTGGTTGTCAGTAACATCACGTGGTATAAAATATGGATTTCAAGAATTTTATTTCACTCAGACACACATAAAGGTGTATAACAAGAGGTCATGTATGTATAACAAGAGGTCATGTATGTATAACAAGAGGTCATGTATGTAT
>NW_018403543.1:1471356-1486681 GCF_002113885.1 Mizuhopecten yessoensis | reverse complement strand
GGGGGGGGAGTGTTCCTGAAGCCCCCAAAAAATCTCTGGATCCGCCACTGTATATCATAGCATAGCACATACTTACATATATACGGCTAGTTACATACAAGTAATTCAGTGTTCAACGTATATAAAATGTCACTAGCAAACAGAAGAAAAAAAATATAGAATAGAGACATTATAGTACTTTTGTTATTTTTTTTATCAAATAAGCTTACACTTTTTAACAATTTCATATTAAAAGTTGTGAACATTCCTTTCATTTTATGTTGGTTTGGACTTGTATAAAAATAGGCCGGAATATGTTTTTCCCTTATTTTGACTAAAGTATCGTTATTACAAGTACAATGTATATTAGTAATGAAACTCGTCCCCAATATCAGTATTACAGAGTGGACATATTCTGTCCTGTCTTTGAATTCCCACCCATCTTCCTGATTCTATTGGAAGCTTAATATTTGAGGTTCTAGATGCAGATAATTTTCCTATCTTTTGCGTTTAATCGTATCAAATAGTCTTCTAGACCAAAGCGATATTTAAATGTAGAGTACAGTCGTCGTCTGGATGAGGTGTCAATTTTATTAAACCAGGATTGGATAAACTGATCGTGTAATTTATGTATAATTGCAGCTTTTAAATAAGCAATATCGGGCAGACAGGTTTTTTGTTGGAGCCAAACATAGCTTAGACCTACACTATCCAGAAAGTGTTTAACATAATTCAACCATTTAAACTCGATTTGTCGATTTTCATGTAATGAGTACATCAATTTGTACATACGACTAGACAACTTATTTTCACTCGAGGTAAGTGTATACCAAAATTTAATCATTCTTAATTTGACATCAACCTCAATAGGGTATCTGCCCGTTTCTCCATATACCATAAAATTACAAGTATTTCTACGTAGACCAAGAATTCGTTTACAGAATTGGAGGTGCATTTTTTCAAGTATACTAACATCCTCATAGCCCCATATTTCTGATGAGTATAGCAAAATAGGAGCACTTAGCGAGTTAAACAATTTGAATTGTAAATCCATGGGTAACGTAACATTTCTAATTACAGCGCTTTTTGGGCGTGTTCAGCTATTTACATTTTTTGCCACTACAAACCTTCCATTATAGTAATAGAACACCTAAGTATGGAAAAGAGTCTTGAATGTCTAGCTCATTATCATATGATAGAAATCGATTTCTGTTAGTATTCTTTCGTTTAGAAAAGATAACAATTTTTGCTTTCTATGTGTTTACCGTTAGTTTCCAATTCTCACAATAACTCTGAAACTTATTAAGCATTGATTGTAGACCATCTGCTGTCCTTGACATTAACACTGTATCGTCAGCATATAAAATAACAAAAAGTTTTACGTTCATACCAATACGATCCTGACAAAGATCGTCAATCTTTAGTAAACAGTCGACAATTTTTTTTTGGAATAAATAGTCTTTTTAAATCATTTAAAAATAATGCAAGTAAAAAAAGTCGAGCAATTTTCCCCTTGTTTTAGTCCGACATTGGAGGTAAACATTTCTGACATTTCAATCCCATTTCTCACACAAGATTTCGTATCAAAAACTTTAAATATTTTACCAGTTATGTTACATTTGAGTAGTTTTTGCCACAAGCTTATTCGCCACACCGAATCGAAGGCTTTTCTAAAGTCAACGAATGCACAGTATAGTACGCGTGTGTACAGCATACATTAGAAGAAAGGAATAGCATACATCACCACAAGCTACTAGTTAGCTTACAACGATGCTATCTGAGCGAAACTGAGCGAAACTGAGTTTTCTACCGGAGGATAAATAAAAATGTTATCTATTGTTGAGTGACATTTTCTGAAACCTGCTTGTGCATTACTTATGAATTCAATTTCATCAGATAGTTTGTATAATCTTGCATTTAAAATCGTCATAAAAACTTTTCCCAATCATGAGACCAACGTAACAGCCCTGTAATTATCCAATTTTGCGATCAACTTTGTTCTTATATATTGGATTGATTATTCATGTATTTCAACTTTCCGGTATATAATATACAGTTAGTAGTGGTGGTCAGTAACATCACGTGGTATATAATGTACAGTAAGTAGCGTTGGTCAGTCACATCACGTGGTATATAATGAACAGTAAGTAGCGTTGGTCAGAGACATCACGTGGTATATAATGGAGGTTAATGAGTGGTTGTCAGTAACATCACGTGGGATATAATGTACAGTAAGTAGTGTTGGTCAGTGTCATCACGTGGTATATAATGTAGGGTAATTAGTGGTTGTCAGTAACATCACGTGGTAGATAATGTACAGTAAGTAGCGTAGGTCAGTAACATCACGTGGGATATAATGTAGGTTAATGAGTGGCTGTCAGTAACATCACGTGGTGTATAATGTACAGTTACAAGTGTTGGTCAGTAGCATCACGTGGTGTATAATGTACAGTTACAAGTGTTGGTCAGTAACATCACGTGGTATATAATGTACAGTAAGTAGTGGGGGTCAGTACCGTCACGTGGTGTATAACGTACAGTTACAAGTGTTGGTCAGTGACATCACGTGGTATATAATGTACAGGAAGTAGTGGTGGTCAGTAACGTCCCGTGGTGTATAAATACATTAAGTAGTGGTGGTCAGTAACATCACATGGTGTATAATGTACAGTAAGTAGTGGTGGTCAGTAACATTACGTGGTATATAATGTACAGTAAGTAGTGGTGGTCAGTACCGTCACGTGGTGTATAATGTACAGTTACAAGTGTTGGTCAGTAGCATCACGTGGTATATAATGTACAGTAAGTAGTGGTGGTCAGTAACATCACATGGTATATAATGTACAGTTAGTAGTGGTGGTCAGTAACGTCTCGCGGTGTATAATGTACATTAAGTAGTGCTGGTCAGTAAAATCACATGGTGTATAATGTACAGTAAGTAGTGGTGGTCAGTAACGTCACGCGGTGTATAATTACATTAAGTAGTGCTGGTCAGTAACATCACATGGTGTATAATGTACAGTAAGTAGCGTTGGTCAGTGACATCACGTGGTATATAATGTACAGTAAGTAGTGGTGGTCAGTAACGTCACGTGGTGTATAATGTACAGTTACAAGTGTTGGTCAGTAGCATCACGTGGTATATAATGTACAGTAAGTAGTGGTGGTCAGTAACGTCACGTGGTGTATAATGTACAGTTACAAGTGTTGGTCAGTAGCATCACGTGGTATATAATGTACAGTAAGTAGTGGTGGTCAGTAACGTCACGTGGTATATAATGTACAGTAAGTAGTGGTGGTCAGTAACATCACGTGGTATATAATGTACAGTTAGTAGTGGTGGTCAGTAACGTCTCGCGGTGTATAATGTACATAAAGTAGTGCTGGTCAGTAACATCACATGGTGTATAATGTACAGTAAGTAGTGGTGGTCAGTAACGTCACGCGGTGTATAATGTACATTAAGTAGTGCTGGTCAGTAACATCACATGGTGTATAATGTACAGTAAGAAGTGGTGGTCAGTAACGTCACGCGGTGTATAATGTACATTAAGTAGTGTTGGTCAGTAACATCACGTGGTGTATAATGTACAGTAAGTAGTGGTGGTCAGTATCGTCACGTGGTATATAATGTACAGTAAGTAGTGGTGGTCAGTAACATCACATGGTATAGAATGTACAGCTAGAAGTGGTGGTCAGTAACGTCACGTGGTATATAATGTACAGTAAGTAGTGGTGGTCAGTAACATCACGTGGTATATAATGTAGGTTAATTAGTGGTTGTCAGTAACATCACGTGGTATATAATGTCCTGTAAGCAGTTGTTGTCAGTAACGTCACGTGGTATATAATGTATATGTATATGATGTACTTTTACATAGTTTTTACATACGAAATTACACTCTTAACTTGTTTGTTGATATTAAGATTTTGATAGCATAGGTAGGACATTAAAATATGTATATCAAAGGAACGATATCATTTTACAGAATATATTTTGAGAACCAAAGACTTCCTTATTATGATTTTTTACAAAAGTATTTTTCTATGTTGTATATATCTTAAAAGACTGGTTGACTCAGGGTACACGAATTTTGATTTTGCATGAATTTGAAAATTTACTAGCGGACAAAACTTTTCTTTTTAATCTCTATATCTACGTTAAACCCCAAGCTCATGGTTAGAATGCAATTCCGAACTTACCGCGAAGGTGACTTGAAATAGTGTTTGTAAATCTGTCAAATGCGGATTTCATGTGTTGACGAGCGATTGGTTTGGTTTAGTATTGCTTAACGTCCTATCAACAGCTATGGCCATTTAAGGACGGCCTCCACTGTGTGCAAGATGGCTGCGTGTAGTGTATGCGTGTGTGTGTTTGGGAGGCTGTGATTTGTTTGTGTTTGTCTCCTTGTGATAGCGCGGAACTGATGCCGACTTAATAATGCTACCTCACTGAAACATACTGCCGAAGACACCCAGCAGGACACCCCACCCGGTCACATTATACTAACAACGGGCGAACCAGTCGTCCCACTCCTAAATTCCTGAGCGTTAAGCAGGAGTATAAACCACCATTTTTACAGACTCTGGTATGTCTCGGCCAGGGAACAGAACCCAAAGCATTCCTTACAGGGGCGAACGCTTAAATAAAGGCCATAAGTGCGGCATTGTCATGGGAGACATTAGGAAGAAGAAAGTTGTTTAGAAAGAAGAGAAAAGATAAGATCCCAAATTTAGTCGCCTTTTACGATCATGCAATGGGGGAAGCAGGTACAATTCTTACGCTCTACCTGCAGGAACTGTTGACGAGTGATGTCGATAGATTAATTGAAATAAGCATCTGGTGTAAAGCATGATGTCAATTTTTATCGTGTAAAACCAAATGGCAACAGAAAATTTTCTCTCCCCCGTTCCTTTTTTCGCCATATTATATTCCATGCATATACGTTGACCCGTTATGTAATACACGTTGTTTCATTGTAGTAAAATTAAAAATAAATAAATATCCCAGTAAGTAAATAGGAATTTTATAATTTTCCATTAGAAGTGTTTCACTTTGGGTACCTTCTCGCTAACGTTTAAAAGCTAAATTACTGCCTCGAAACCCAATACAATGTGGTTTTACTTAAAGCACACAAACATTTTCCCAAAAATCAGCGATGTGAAAAGATCACTTTGGCCTTGGGATTATCAGAGCGTTTAAATCAGACGCAGTGACAACGTAAATGTCTGTGTTGGCAGATGTGTTGTTACACGAGTACGTGTATAATGAGTGCAAGTACTATGCCTCATTGGCGAAGGAAACTTCCTGGTTGACTGTGAAGTAGTTACACCAGCAAGTCCAGGTGGAAGGTTCACCTGTCCTTGATTATCCAACTAATCAGCTTTAAAAACAAGTCTGTTGTATCGTGGATTTGACTTTAATGATTTCAAATTGTTTCTTACGTAATATTTTTTTGTTTTCAATCGGATTCATGATTTTCGTTTTTTAATTTCCCAATAGTTGTACAAAAACACGCTGGTTAAGCTTACAAATTGGTAATTTCCCGTAGTCTTTTTGTCGCTCTCCTTGTGTATTGTTGTGATCTGCTTTTTCCAACTTTGATGCAGATTTGCTCTCGTTAATGATGCATTGAATCTGTTAGCAGTTCCTGGGGTAGATCTATCATGCGTGGGGATATAGATGATTCCTGTTCTTAGTTTTCCCTCACCTGTTCTTCTGTCATTGTTTCACATGTTTGAATCGATGCATGTTCTGAAGTTAAGAAATCCCAACGTTTGATTCTGTAATAAAAGTGCTACCGAAGAAATCAACTCGTATCTTAGCTTTGCCCAAGCCACTTGTTAGTTTATAACATTAGTCGAGTCGTTCTACGTCCTTGACATGAAAAATATGATATACCCGATTTTTTTAAAATTTAAAGTAAGCGCAATTTAGAACTTTTGTTTGTTTTTTCTAAACATTAATCGCGATGGCCTACCCCCATTTTATTGCTTTGTTTTCCCTATTTAACTATCTAAAACGGTGAATGGTATGCCAGCTATAGAGAAAACTGGCGAGACGAGGATGTCCATACCTTACCCATTCTTATTTATTGAAACGTGAGGACCAGCCTCAATAAATAGCCTTTCACAAACCATTTACAACAGGACACTTGTTAACAAATTCCATTGACCTTCAGCAAATTATAAAAAGTTTCTTGTTACACAACCAATAACTGTTTCCATGTGACGTTTTGATGACTAGTACGGTATGTACTCTGTCACCTTCAGATGATGATGAAGTCGACAGAGTACATATCGTACTAGTCATCTAAACGTCACATAGAAACACTTATTGGTTGTGTAACAAGAAACTTTTCATATTCCATACTTACCAACCTGAAGAAAACGTTCAGGAATAGACCTTCAGGAAAGTTGATGACACTATACCAAATTTCAAAAACAACATTTCAATTGGTAAATGTCTCAAAATTCTAAACCTACTTAAAATCTGTTGATCTGTTCAAAAAGGTATTATCCACAGCCACTTTAGCTTTCAGGGTTGGCTTTTTTTTGTTATTCGTTTGTTTGACGTCATTCGCTATTACGTATTTTTGGAGGCGAGTTTTCCCACTCTATTTTGGTACAGATAATATTTTTCTCCAAAATCGAAATTTGCTGAAAATGGTAACTTAAACCCACAACCAGGCAACAGCCCCAGCAATAGATATATTGGACATTTGACAGGTTTTCCAATACAACAATATTCTTTGGATGGAAAATATGCTTTCGATTTTAAATAAATTAATGAATTTTCAATGGTTTGACTTTTAGCATCAAATTTCAATTAAAAGCTTTTTATTAATTATTGTTAAGTATAAGACTCTCATTCCTTTGATTAATTTGATTGATTTCTTCCATTGACCAAATGACCTCTTCTATGTTGATGGGCCGTTAAGAATAGTTCTTTATTTCTTGTCATAAAACACTCTTTTTTAATGTCTAGATTTTCGCCAGGCTCGATATTTTCTCTTAATTGACTAACTGTTAAGTAGCATATTGGATATCTTTTCCTTATCTTAGAACATCTACGTTTCGGGTAGAGCTGCCCTAAGGAATTCAGTTAAGGATGCTATGCATTTTATATGTGGACTCCTTATTTATTCTCTTTGATAACTCGTGTGTCTGGTCGATGATCAATTCCTTCTTGTTCAGTGCTCCCAAACTTCTGGTTGTGTTGATGTATTTTGAGCTTTATTTTATTTTTTAAATGTAGATTAATAATATTGAACTATAGTCATACTTTCATATTTACATGTTTTATCTTTAGATTACCTATCATTATGGTTTGTTTACTGATGAAACTAGGTCATGTGTACAGGGTTCATGGTTCATTAGTTTATAACGTGGATGTAGATGTGGTAGGGCTTGTTCTCGTTTCCCCCACTTTTTAAAATAACATGGAAGGAATAATGTTGTTAGAAGGATTATAGTCTGTTTCTAAGTAGTATGGGCAGTATTTACCTGTGTTTTTACCTTTGTTTACCTGTGTTGTTACCTGTGGCTAACCCTTCTATCTAAGGTGGTGTTTTACCATATTCAATTAAATAACACATTATATAAGTTTTTTCAGATTTGTAATGATAAATGTTAAAATTAATTAAAAATATTAATCATATACATAAATATATATATTCAGTATTAAATATATCCATTTTGTAGTCCTTGTACTGATAAGATGATAAGATGAAATGTGTTATTTCATTTTCTAGTACTTTAAAAATATTAATATAACTATTTATTAAATAATCTTTATTATTGTAACATTTAATAAGATGCCAACATTACCTTGTACAAAATGTAAGAATGTAATGTGTGACTAAGAGTGTGGTGTTTAACAGCTAATTAATCAGTTAATTAATCAAAATTCCTAGATGTTATAAGTATCTTATAACTATCATTTAAATCATTGAACATCTATAATTATCCAAACTATCATTTCCATCCATGTGAGCTAAAAGTGATCACGGCCTATGCTAATTCAATTAAATTCAATTCAATTTATTACCAAATGCACATTACATATAGGCGTACAGAAATATACATATAGATAGATATTTTACAAATATCTTGTACAATGGCCGAGAACATATGCAATAGATTCAATTCCATACATAATATTTACAAATTATGAAATTGTCATAAGTTTGGGAAAACTATAAGGTTTTCCAAAGGTAACTTAGCGGACTCTTATGAAGCATAATTTAGTTGCATAATTTAGTTGTTTATGAAATAATACAAATAAAGCCTTAATCTAACAAAATTTCTAGGAAATAACAAAACTTCAAAGTCTATCATACAACCTTAACATGAAGGTAGAACGAGTACTATATATTATATAATGAAATGAGATTATAACTCATTGTGAAGTAAAAGACATAGATCTCAATCGCATTATACAGTAACAAAACGTTTATAGAAAGACTTTGATACAGCTTATATTTCATAATATACGACTTCTCTTAACAGTTGCCTGAATCAAGTACTGACTTAAATTTCTAATAAGTTTAAATTTTTTGCTAGACAGTAGCTCTATTAATTTAAACACAGAAGGACGAATACGATAATATGGCTTGATATACGATACTCTTAATTCTAAAAACACACATNTAGATCAAAACGGTCAACAATGTGATTATACAACAAACATTTTGAAGATGTCTCGAATATGTTTCTCATTTCCTGAATAAAACTATCCTTTATGCGTTGAATATATAATAATAAAAAAGATTTCTCATTTGGTACACATTGTGCCAACCACACATCTCCAAAACCCAACGTACACAAATCACGTCTCAGATGATAAACCCGATTTGCTTTACAATTTGGTGTCCTGTTGTAAAGCTCTAAAAGTTCATCGTAACAGGCCCTCAAAATACAGTTATTAGTCTTTAATATTTGCAGCCTGTACTTAACAATAGCAATCCTACGCTGTATATGCAAAGGGTAACGACCAAGTTCAAAATACACCATGGCATTATTTACTGTTTTCCTGACACCCAATACGGTTTTCAAAAATAATAAATGTATATTTTCAATCTGCGGTGCAGGACTATAACCTCATACTTCACACCCGTAATTCACAATACATGATATATAAGTATCATATAAAGATAACATCTCTTATATTTAGGATAGATAACAACAAAAATGTCTGCCTCTTGGCTGTTGGACTTGAACTTTTAATTGGAGATATGATATACATTTGAGGGGGGCCAATTTTAGNTACTAAACTTTACTATTCCTAATTTGTGAATATTGGTAATGTATTTTAAAATTGTAATATATTGTGAACTCTTATGTAGTGCTGTTATATTCTATATTATCTGTTTAAAAGTGTAATATAAATATTTGACTGTAAACTCTACATATGTATAAGTTTAAAAAACATATCGATTATACATAAAGATATTTGAACCCCAATAAAGTATTAAAACCTTATTTACACAGGTAACTTTCACATAGGTAAGTTACCTGTGGGGTAACTATGAAACAGACTATAATTGGTTTGCCATTGTCTTCCTAAATCAACATTTTCCCGTGTTATATAAAAAGTGGGGGAAACGAGATCACCCCATGTAGTAGTTATGTTAATTACTTTGTAGGTAGGCGTGATAATTATGTTAATGACTCTGTAAGTAGGCATGGTAGTTATGTTAATTACTTTGTAGGTAGGCGTGATAATTATGTTAATTATTTTGTAAGTAGGCGTGGTAATTATGTTTATGACTTTGTCAGTAGGCATGGTAATTATGTTAATTACTTTGTAAGTAGGCGTGGTAATTATGTTAAAATTACTTTGTAAGTAGGCATGATAATTATGTTAATTATTTTGTAAGTAGGCGTGGTAATCATGTTAATTATGTTGTAAGTAGGCGCGGTAATTATGTTAATTACGTTTTAAGTAGGCGTGGTAATCATGTTTTTAATTTGTAAATTGGCGTGGTCATCGTAAAGAGACTGTAAAGAGACATGGTGATTATACAATGCGTTTGAAGTATGCTGGTGTCGATTTTAACAGTGTGTATACATTATCGTGTGTGGGGATTCATATAGTACCATTTCTAATTTTTCATGTTTTTTTAATGCAGTTTAACATTCGTGTTTGGAGCGTTGTGTGTGGCGTTCGCGACAAAGGGTATGTATATATATTAAAATGGTGAAAATACACTATGTGGTTCTCGTTCATGATGATGATGACCAAACATCGTAAACATCCGCAACAACAACAAACACTGTTTACATGTGGTAAAACAAAAAACAAAAATGACGTATTTCATTTTTTCCAAGAATCGTGTCTCGTTTTGTTCTATAAAATTAGACACGGCTGTTCTATTTTGTACAAGGAATAAGGTAACTTCATATCTCAATCAAAAAAGAATTGAGGGGATATAGCAATCTTGTGAAATGTTTGTCCGTCTATCTGTCATTTACCTTTCGTTCAGAGATGCTAGCTTCCGAAAGGATGATTGCATTAATTCAAAACTTGATATGTGGTTTGTCAAAGGATGGTAAGGATCTTATACAATTTTGGAAGTGTTTCGTCAAAGTTCAGTCGCTGCTCAAAAATATTTTTCTTTTCAGGATCAAAACTTATTAACAAATGATCGCACAAACATTAATTTTAGTGTTTGAGTTGCCCTAGGAATGGAGATAACCCCTGTTAAAATTGGGCATAGCCCATCAAAGATCAAGGTCATTGAAAAACATCACAGATTAACTGATGCACAAACCTCAAATATATTTTTTGCGTTGATCTATGGAACCTCTCATTTGTCAAAGGTCAGGGTCACTCTTAGCAGCATATTTGTACTTTTGAATGTTACTACATATTCATGAGAAGACCTCTTTCATTTGACTTCAGATATTCGTCGATTTATCGTCTCGACAGTGATGTGCCTCGGAAAATACATGTGTTTGATTAAAACACAGATTTCATTGAAAGCATATTGATTAAACAAAATATTTTTTGAATTTTTTAATCACATCTTGCAGTGTAACATAATAGTATGATGAACTAATTTCTAGGCTGTTATTGTGTGTTGCGAAACATCCAGATGTTCACAATATTTACGATACACAATGAACTGTTTCACCATAGCGATAGCGATATACATAATGAACATACGTACCCTGTATATACATATACTAAGGAGGTACGGTAGTCTAGTGGTAGGTCTACTGCGGCTGAGAGGGAATCATACTGTATACAGGAGATGAGGCTGCCCCACTGGGGCTGAGAGGGAATCATACTGTATACATGAGATGAGAGTGCCCCACTGGGGCCGAGAGGGAATCATAATGTATACATGAGATGAGAGTGCCCCACTGGGGCTGAGAGGGAATCATAATGTATACATGAGATGAGGCTGCCACACTGGGACTGAGAGGGAATCATACTGTATACATGAGATGAGAGTGCCCCACTGGGGCTGAGAGGGAATCATACTGTATACAGGAGATGAGGCTGCACCACTGGGGCTGAGAGGGAATCATAATGTATACAGGAGATGAGGCTGCCCCACTGGGGCTGAGAGGGAATCATACTGTATACAGGAGATGAGGCTGCCCCACTGGGGCTGAGAGGGAATCATAATGTATACAGGAGATGAGGCTGCCCCACTGGGGCTGAGAGGGAATCATAATGTATACAGGAGATGAGGCTGCCCCACTGGGGCTGAGAGGGAATCATAATGTATACATGAGATGAGGCTGCCCCACTGGGGCTGAGAGGGAATCATAATGTATACAGGAGATGAGGCTGCCCCACTGGGGCTGAGAGGGAATCATAATGTATACATGAGATGAGGCTGCCCCACTGGGGCTGAGAGGGAATCATAATGTATACAGGAGATGAGGCTGCCCCACTGGGGCTGAGAGGGAATCATAATGTATACATGAGATGAGGCTGCCCCACTGGGGCTGAGAGGGAATCATAATGTATACAGGAGATGAGGCTGCCCCACTGGGGCTGAGAGGGAATCATACTGTATACATGAGATGAGGCTGCCCCACTGGGGCTGAGAGGGAATCATAATGTATACAGGAGATGAGGCTGCCACACTGGGGCTGAGAGGGAATCATAATGTATACAGGAGATGAGAGTGCCCCACTGGGGCTGAGAGGGAATCATACTGTATACATGAGATGAAAGTGCCCCACTGGGGCTGAGAGGGAATCATACTGTATACAGTGGTAGGACGCCGGGCTCGTGACCAAGGTTGCGGGTTCGAGGCACGGCACGGCACTGTGTTGTATCTTTGAGCAAGATACTTTACTCCGAACTTTACTCCGCTTGTTACAGTCTACTCAGCTGTAAATAAGTACGTGGTAGGGCAGTGATAGAATTATTGGATGCTAGTTGTGAGGTCCGGCTGTATGCTCCCCATAGAGTTGAAAAAGATATTGGCTGGTTGCAACGGATAATAGTGTGTGAACCGCCTCGAGACGACCTACGAACTAGATTGTGATAAGGCGGTATATAAGAACCTCGAATTATGATTGTATTATTATAAATTGAGTATTAACAACACACGTTGCTCGTGTTTTAATTTTTGTTTTTCGAGGGGATATTCTTGCCCTAGTAACCCTCCTATTTCAGCTAGTGACCTAGATACGACGGCTTTATGCTGTTTGTTTGTTGTTGTTTTTTCGTTTGACATAATAGATATTTTAATTGTGCTTTGCGGATATTCTAACTTCCTATTAAGTCACACGCTTTGAAGAGTTATTTCCAGAGGAGAAAAAGTATACCGATCATAGCATTTTTTGGTGTTTCAAATTGTAAATGATTTCTTGATCTGTATAGATGTATATATATGTATCATGTTGCACCACCATGCTGGCATTCCGTAAACTCGGTGCTAGATCGTATATTGTCGTACCTGACCTACACTGACCTACACTGACCTACTTTATTATTAGACATTCCCTGGTTGCTGTGTCCGGGGCTGTGCAGTATTGCCGTCTCTGGATTGGTCATATTTGCCACCAACATTCAGGTAACAAACAATCTTGTTTCCCTTATTGGTTTGTATAATTTATTGCCATACATTAACTAGGCAAGAGTAACTAACTTCGTGTTTGCTGATTGGTCATCCTCGATATCCAGGGGTTATGCTCACTTTCGCTCTCTGCACCCCTGGAATATGTCATAGCAAAATTGAAGGCACGAAGATAGCTGTTTGATTGGTCTTAAGTAAAAAAAACACCTGACCAATCGCTAGGCTGATACCGGTCCTTTGAAGATTACAAAGGAGAGACGCCCAACTTCAAAGCCTGCCAATTTTTACCGTTACATGACCGCGAGATTCTTTTTGATGTACATCAAAGGATCGAGTTAGTCTTCTTGTCTCATCAACAAGGTGGCACACACCGATCCTTCAATTTTGCTATGGCATATTTCAGGGGTGTAGAAGCGGACGGTGAGCGTAACCCCAGGATATCGAGGATGCTGATTGGTTAGTGCATCACGTTAGAGTTAAACTCCTGGTTTCATTGGTTCAGCGCGACTGGATGTTTGGTCCAATTTCTACTGCAGCAGTATACAACAAAGTTAAATTGCGGATATAAAACAATAAACAAATAAATACATGTAAATAAGTACGTATGCTATTACCAGGATAATGTTTTCTAAATCTGGCTTATATGATTATCTGGATAATACATTATGTTTAATTCTTATAGACTTATTTTTCCTTTTCTTTATCTTAATTTTAAGTAGTCTCATTTTAATAATCTACGATATTAATATTTGGTGTCTCCAAGCTGCAACGAAGCTGTGAGTCCATAAACATGTATAACTGAACGGCGATGACGCTAACATGGTTTGAAATATTTTAATTTTGTTTACAGAAATATATATCATTTACAAATTTTCACTTATTTGCACGCCAACGAGCATTTAGCAAAAGCATGAATGATAGTTATCATTAACTTAATCTATATAACAGCGTGTCTGATTGGACTAATTGATTACATAGCGGAGATAAAAATAAACAACGTGTTGACATCACCACGCGCTATACTTTCCCCGGTCATATTTCCATTACCCGGTGACGTTCTAGTAAAATGAGAAAGAAACGACACGCACGAGTTTCAGGTTGCTAAAATATATAATGGCGCGAAAATATGATCATTCTTAATTATGTCATATTGTTCTATAATGCACGATGGCTGATAGCGGCCGTAACATCTCATGACTTGTGCACTTTGTATGTAAATTTGATAAAAATTGTACATGTATTCATCTAGTCCGAATTATTCTGACGTTTGATCGACTTTTTTTTTATATCGGTCTGTCGTCGATTAACGTCAGAACTCCGGCCCTCTATAATATGCGGGAAATAAGCGCAAACTGATATTTTAGAAACAAATCGTCACTGTCACACACATGTCGCACATGGATCGAAATAACTATTCTTTATGCATAAAATGAACATAAATTACATGCCTCAAACAACCAATACAATCACTAAAAGCATTTTTTTTTCAAACTCACTCTGTTTTACTTTACGTTTTTGATAGCCGCCTTCTAATGCTATATACGTGACTAAAATATCGACGGCTACGTCATAACGTTGGGAAATACCTTCGATAACGCGAGATCTCGTGAAGTCATGTGACATTGTTCATGCCCTAATTTCCATTAAAAACATGGGTTGGTATAGAAAACGTTGGAAAATACTGTTCGTAATGATATTTGAAAAATGTTATTGATACCACCTAGTGCATAAAGAATAGATCTTTCAATCCATGTGCGGCATGTGTTTGAAAATGACGATTTGTTTCTAAAATATCAGTTTGAAGAGCGACCCAGGTGCAGGTCGCTTATTTCCCGCATATCATAGAGGGCCGGAGTTCTGACGTTAATCGACGACTGACCGATATAAAAAAATATCGATCAAACGTCAGAATAATTCGCACTACTATTCATCTTATATCTAATATCTATACGACATGTACATGTGCATTTTATGATGTATATGACTTGTACATGCACATTTTATAAAATTTGTATATGTGTGTATGACTTGTACATGTGTGTATATCATAGGATATATATAATAACTCTCATATAAAGTTAACACAGGATATATATAATAACTCTTATATAAAGTTATCACAGGATATATATAATAACTCTTTTATAAAGTTATCACAGGATATATATAAAAACTCTTATATAAAGTTATCACAGGATATATATAATAACGCTTATATAAAGTTATCACAGGATATATATAATAACTCTCATATAAAGTTATCCCAGGATATATATAATAACTCTTATATAAAGTTATCA
>NW_018403543.1:1455460-1467764 GCF_002113885.1 Mizuhopecten yessoensis | reverse complement strand
TGACTTTATACAGGAGGTATATATGTCCTGTGCTGACTTTATACTGTACATGTGTTGACTTTATACAGGAGGGATATGCCCTGTGTTTCCATTTGTTTTCACACTTTCAATATCCCTTGGTAGAGCCAAATGGTAAGACCTAACCGCAATTTTTTGTGACATGGCTAACTGCTACATAAGAGTTAAGGTATCGATCCGATTGATAATTAGTCCATAATGAACTCTGCTAGTCATCCATTCTTCAGTCGTATAAAATTGCCAACATTGTGTAATTGTATTCCACTCTTCTTCATTTAATAATTCTACTTCTATCGTTTTTGTGTCCAGGAATAATAAATGCCTGTCACTGCATAATGATGGTTTCCAAATTAACACCGCCCTACCTAACCTGGAGACTGATAAATTATAAGACTAAACTCACTTGGAGTTGTCTGCCCTTTAACCATACATAGATGACTTGTGACCAGTAGTTAGCTTTAAGTGAAATACGCACGCTGACTAAAGTCACCAACTCAATAATGACTAATATTTTCATGTTGTGTTCAACACTTTCATTTGGTCAACAATTTATAGTTTATAAATAACAGTATCTTATACATATCACCGACTCTTTCACAATTTTTTAAAATTCCTACTATACCCCTCTCTCAATTCTCTTTTAAACCATCTCATAATAACTCATAGTGGTATTAAATATTCAAATAACTCGTCATAGCCAACAATTTACTCTCAGCTTGTTGTTTAAAATACATTATATAGAAGGGAACGACAAATGTGTAATGTTTGAAAACTTAAATTTATTCATTCATAGGAACTAAAGTTCTGTAATTTGCAGAACGTCTCAAAACGATCAGATCTAATGAAACATGTTTTATTAGTCCCCTACCGGTGAAACCGGGGGGACTATAGTTTTCCCCTCCGTCTGTCCGTCCGTCTGTCTGTCTGTCCGTCTGTCTGTCCGTCTGTCCGTCTGTCCGTCTGTCCGAAGAGGTTTGTCAGCACTCTAGAGCCTTCATTCTTTCATGGATTTTAATCAAACTTTACACACATGTAAAGAATTAAAATATCTTCAACAAGTTCGAGTTTCAAGGTCATCGGATTAAGGTCAAGGTCATTATAACTATAAATAAAAAAACTTTGTCAGCACTCTAGCGTCTTCATTCTTTCTTGGTTTTTAATCAAACTTCACACAGTCATAAAGAATTAAAATATCTTCGACAAGTTCGAGTTTCAAGGTTATCGGATTAAGGTCAAGGTCACTATTACTATAAATAGAAAATCTTTGTCAGCACTCTAGCGTCTTCATTCTTTCTTGGATTTTAATCAAACTTCACACAGTCATAAGGAATTAAAATATCTTCGACAAGTTCGAGTTTCAAGGGAATCGGATCAAGGTCAAGGTCAATATTACTATAAATAGAAAAACCTTGTCAGCACTCTAGCGTCTTCATTCTTTTTTGGATTTTAATCAAACTTCACACAGTCATAAGGAATTAAAATATGTTCGACAAGTTCGAGTTTCAAGGGAATCGGATCAAGGTCAAGGTCAATATTACTATAAATAGAAAAACTTTTTCAGCACATTAGCGTCTTCATTCTTTCTTGGTTTTTAATCAAACTTCACACAGTGAAAAACAAAATAAAATATCTTCGACAAGTTTGAGTTTCAAGGTCATCGGATCAAGGTCAAGGTCACTATTACTATAAATAGAAAAACTTTGTCAGCACACTAGCGTCTTCATTCTTTTTTGGTTTTTAATCAAATTTCACACAGTCA
The DNA here is from genome assembly GCF_002113885.1 of Mizuhopecten yessoensis. Lineage (NCBI taxonomy): Eukaryota > Metazoa > Mollusca > Bivalvia > Pectinida > Pectinidae > Mizuhopecten > Mizuhopecten yessoensis. The sequence continues at coordinate 1,465,987 of NW_018403543.1, read as the reverse complement.
TAAAGAATTAAAATATCTTCGACAAGTTCGAGTTTCAAGGTCATCGGATCAAGGTCAAGGTCACTATTACTATAAATAGAAAATCTTTGTCAGCACTCTAGCGTCTTCATTCTTTTTTGGATTTTAATCAAACTTCACACAGTCATAAAGAATTAAAATATCTTTGACAAGTTTTCCATTGTTGTGAATTCCATTCTCATTATTTCAATTTATCTGCCCCCAACAACTTTGTGGAATCAGCTTGAACAGGATGTAAAAAACATTTTTAGCATGATTGAAAGCAAAAAGAGAAGTGTAAATATCTCAAAAGTGTTGATCATTGGTGATTTCAATGCAGATTTTACCAGACAGCTGAAGTTGGCTGATCTGATGCTGAAACATGGCTCAAGTCAGCGCGTTACAGAGCCTGCTCAGGAGCTTGGATCAGTTTTGGATCTAGCTTACACAGACATACAAGCATGCAGTATACATAATACACCTGTTTGGTTCTCAGATCACCATGTTATAACTGTGGTTGTAAAAGCAACATAAATATAAGTAAATGTAAAATTGTAGCGCAAAAACCAGCAGGAATGTACATCTGTGTAAGCTAGTCCCAAAACCATTCCATACTGACTGTTATTGCATTTGACAATTTTACAATTGTTTGCCGTATTCCAGTCACATTTATGAATGTTGTTTTATGGAAGTGGGTTAGTGTTGCCTGAAATGGCCAGAACTACCAAATAGCTATTAAAATGACAGATTTTCTTATTTTTATTGAAATTCCACAATTTTTATGAGAATTTACAGCAATTTTCCTTATTGTTAAAAAATCTACTTCGTCACATTTATTTGATAGGTATTGATGTTGAGGAAATGGGTGCACCAGGATAATTAAAAAGTTTGTGTTAATTAATGTTAAATTGCAAAGTTTGAAACTCATTTTTGTTGAAACATTTTAAATATGATGCAGGAAAGAAATAAGTATTCTGTATACAGATTAAGTGGGGGCTTTTTGCTCTGATTAGAGTATTGTACCATAGGCTTATACCAGTAATACCACCCACCTCTAACACATAAGCTGTACATTATATATGCATATTGTAGTTACATAGAAATCTGCTATAAATAAATAGTCTGCACTAGTCTATTTCTTCTTTTTTTTTACACCCCTACCTCAGGGCTATTCCAAGAATACATACATTGAACAGGGGGAAAGCACTAATTCAATTAATAAGGTATGATGCCACGGTTCTAAATATAACCCAGTTTTTATAAGTTCCCTACCGTAGGGGGGGGGGGGGGGGGGGGGGCTATAGTTTTCCTCGCCATCGGTCTGTCTGTCCATCCGTCCGTCTGTCTGTCTGTCCAAAGAGGTTTGTTAGCACTCTAGCATTCTTCCATGGATTTTAACCATACTTCACACACTCGTAAAGAATAAGAATATATTTGACAAGTTCAAGGTCATCGGGTCAAGGTCACTGTTACTATAAATAGAACATCTTTGTCAGCACTCTAGTGTCTTCATTCTTTCATGGATTTTAATCAAACTGCACACACTCATAAAGAATTAAAATATCTTCGACAAGTTTGAGTTGGACAGGTTCGAGTTTTAAGGTCAAATGGTCAAGGTCACAGTTACTATAAATAGAAAATTTTATTTAACATTCTTCCTTGCCTGTTTATCAAACTTCACACACTTGTAAAGATACCTTTACAATCAACAAATAAGATTTCTTAGTATTTTTATTCCCTTACCGGTGAAACTGGGTGGGGGTGGCAGGGAGGGAGAAGAAAACAAGAATACCTAAAGTTTTCCTCGCTGTCTGTCCGAAGAAGTTCGTCAGCACTCTTGCGCCTTCATTCTTTCCTAGTTTTTAATCAAACTTCACATTATTGTAAAGAATTTAAATATCTTGGACAATTTCAAGGTAATCGGGGCAAGACAAGGTCACTATTACTATTTTAGAAAATCTTTGTCAGCACGCTAGTGCCTCATTCTTTCATGGATTTTAGTCAAACTTCACATTATTGTAAAAAATTTCAATATATTGGACAAGTTCAAGTTTCAAGGTACTCGGATCTAGGTTGAGGTCACTGTTGCATCTTAATAGATTGCGGGGGCCGGTAGGGGACATATATTGCTTCAGCAATACTCAGTATGCTTGTTTTATTTACAATGAAAATATGGATGTACCTACACCATGGAATATTATGTTCAATAGATATTCATGAAAATATTCTTTCTTGATAACATTTACAACCTAGTCTCTTACAGCATGATCCAGGCTCAGAAAAAACCTCCCAAAGAATGAAGAAAGAAATATCTAGATCAGTAAACGAACCTCTGAAAAGTAAATGATTGAACCTGAAATTTACAGAACTTTAGTCCCTATGAATGAATAAATTTAAGTTTTCAAACATTACACATTTGTCGTTCCCTTCTATATATAGTGTTTTAAACAACAGTGAAAAATCTGAGAGTAAAAGGTTGTCTATGACGAGTTATTCGAATATTTTATACCATAATGAGTTATTGATACATGTACAAATGCATACTTTTTAAATTATTGTTCGTTAAGGTAAAATAAAACAAGATAAAAATAAAATTATTTCACCAAAATTAATAAAAACATTTTTTTTTTATTATAAATATAAAATGCAAAATAATAAAATTTCTACATATATAAAACAAACTGTTTTTCATTAATTAGAAATGAACACTGAGATGCAGACATACCTACGTTACATACTATATTGTGTTTTTAGTACTTTGTACCCAACTGTTTTTTCAACTTAAGAGAAATTAAAAATAGAAAAGCTTGCCATACCCAGATTGACCCTCCCAACTATGCAATTTAAATCTGCCAGCAGTAAGCGTAATATAACAACTCTTTGGTGTAGTTTTTACAATTTTAACAAAATTAATCAAACGGCTATATATGTAATAAATCGGTTTATATTCTTACCAAAAGCTACGGATACACTAAAAGGCGTCTGTTTTACTTCGCCTTTATTTCGGACTGGGTTTTATAACGAAAGGAATGTTAATCGGTGTGATTGATGAGATGTGCACACGTAAAAAAATCAAAAATGTGCATGAACAAGTCATATACATATTATATATACTTTATATGATATCACTTTATATGATAGTGCATCTTGCGCAAGAATAGGTCCTCTACATCAGCGTTCCTTGTCCGCGATGCTCTCAGCGTAATTGCTGCCTTCGGCTGTCTTTAGCCGAGGGGACTATTGGTTTTATATAAAGCCATATTTTCAATTATAGTATATCAATTTTATCTTCTTGTAATATGATGTATATGTACATGTAACTGTTCTGTTTCACTGTGTCTTGAAAATTTGACAACCTAAACTTGTCCACACTGTTGGAATTACTCATTGCCCCATATTATATATAAGATATGTACATGTACAAATTTTCAAAAATGTATATTTACAAGTCATATAAGATATGAAATGTGCACATATGCAAATGGTCAAAAATATACACGAACAGGTCATATATACATATTAGATTAGAATGGCCCCTGTCTCTAGAATATTGAATCAATTAGGAAAAAGTTAACTCTAATAATTTGTATCACTGGGATGTCTAGACTGGCTACCAGCCCCTAAGTTTTTATGAAAGATTTCCTGGTTGCATTTTACTTATAGCTTATCTCCCACTAGGATCAGACATCCAAGTGATACTTTTCTGCTTTTATTAGAGTTAACTTTGCCCTAAATAATTCAATATTCTAGAGACGGGGCCAGTCTAAGTTCTAAACTAGGGGGAGATAGGCTAGCAGTAAAGTGCAGCCAGGAAATCCTTCATAAAATCTTAGGGGCTGGTAGCCAGTCTAATATTAGATGTACATGAGAGATGTGTACATGTACACATTTTCAAAAATGTACATTTACAAGTCAAATACATATTAGATATGAAATGTGCACGTGCTCACCATATACATATTAGATGTAAAATGTACAAGTTATACCTAAATCGGATATAAGATGTGACGACCGCTACCGTTGTATATTGTCTCTTGGAATTTGGTTAGTGTACTACTGGCAATCAAAAATACCCATCGTGCAGGCAATTCATGTAGAGAACTAGACTAGGATGAACGTAGGCACATTTTTAACTGTTATGGACAGACGTATGTAGACTCATTTGAACGAAGTATTTGATACGACGGGGTGTCCTTTCAAATTATTGCTGAGCATGCACAACTTGAGGTCACGCACTCCTATGACCCGAATTGTGACCCTGATCTGACTGGGGCACTGTGTATGTGGACTCGATCGGGGGTCACAGAAAAGTCAGTAGTCCCTGTTAACGGACATTCTTACCAGTCACAGGACAGGGCTGACGTTAATATTATTGTTTCTATTTATAGTTAGAAAAACTGTTCTTCAGTTATGTAGAACACATGTGCACTGTATGCAAAGATGATTCATAGACCCGCATTATACACGCATTCCACTACTGCTAGAAATAAAACAGTTCGTCTGCTTATACGTTCCCGTCTGTGTTGGATATCATATCGATAGATCTGATGTTAATTCATAAATTCCATTTTTTTTTGTATAACGTTGAATCATATTTTGCAATGTCCTATATTTCACCGATTCCTATTTCAATTTAATTACGATCTGTATTTAGCCGACTCAATAACAATTACCTGTATGAAAATTGACCCAATAACAATTACCTGTATGAAAATTGACTCAATAACAATTACCTGTATGAAAATTGACTCAATAACAATTACCTGTATGAAAATTAACTCAATAGCAATCACATGAATTACGTTGAGTCCATACATTGTATATACATTTTATAACACATGTATTACATTGGCTAAATAACAATGTCCTGAGTTTCGTTGACCTTATATTAACACCTGTATGAAAATTGACTCAATAACAATCACCTGAGTTACGATGACTCAATAACAATTCATGTACCTGTATTTCATTGACTCTATAACAATGTCAAGGGTGACGTTGACTCCACAAATACCCGAGTTATTTGACTAAATAATAAAAACAAATCCTGTGTTACATTGACGCAATACAATGACCTGTGCCACGTTGACTCAATAATGCGTTTGCACCGGAGTTACGTTGACTCAATAACAATGTCTTGTGTTACGTTGACTCAGTAACAATGTCTTGTGTTACGTTGACTCAGTAACAACGTCTTATGTTACGTTGACTCAGTAACAATGTCTTGTGTTACGTTGACTCAATAACAATATCTTGTGTTACGTTGACTCAGTAACAATGGCTTGTGTTACGTTGACTCAATAATAATGTCTTGTGTTACGTTGACTCAATAACAACGTCTTGTGTTACGTTGACTCAATAACAATGTCTTGTGTTACGTTGACTCAATAATAATGTCTTGTGTTACGTTGACTCAATAACAATGTTTTGTGTAACGTTGACTCAATAACAACGTCTTGTGTTACGTTGACTCAATAACAATGTCTTGTGTTACGTATACGTTCACTCAATAACAATGTCTTGTGTTACGTTGACTCAATAACAATATCTTGTGTTACGTTGACTCAATTTCAATGTCTTGTGTTACGTTAACTCAATTACAATGTCTTGTGATACGTTCACTCAATAACAATGTCTTGTGTTACGTTCACTCAATAATAATTCATGTACCTGTATTTTATTGACTCTATAATGATGTCATGGGTTTCGTTGACGCCATAAAACTTGAGTTACTCTTACTCAATAAACAACCCATTTTTTACAGTGACTCAATAACGATGACCTGTAGTACCGTTGACTTATATAATATCCTGTATTGAACTTGCTCATAATAACAATGTCCTTGTAGCATTGACTCACTATAATATAGTCGTGTCGGTATTCTTTTACGCGTGATTTACGTTTTAAAAACATACAATTATACAGTTGAAGTGAATACAAAATGATATACTTCGACATTCGTTTCTATGTCCTTGACAGAAATAAAAGTTATTATTATATCCCGGAAAATTTCTTACCGCGTGCAACGCACGTGTAAAACTTCCGTGCATTGAAAGACGTAGTGAGTACGTGTCGACCTACTCTCACACTAGCCTAGAACGTGGACAAACTTCCAGCTAGGCATGCGTTTACATGGTGTGTACATAATGACCTACTAACACCACGTTTTAGTACGAACATCGACACCAAAGCTCGTTCTGATAAAGAAAGAAAATACATACTTACCCCTAGATTTTATCTACATATGTTGAAATAAAATAACACATATTAATACACATTTTTTTATTATATCTGATCAATTTAAATAATATACACCGATTGACATTCACTTTATACACGAATAAACAAATAAGTTCAAGTATGCCGATAAACATTTATCTTAATATGAACAAATATGATAATGTATAAAGATGAACATATATCTTTATTTGATCTTATAAAAATAATTTATATCTGTAGACATTTTTTCGTTATAGGCTGTAACAAGATAATATACACCGATAAAAAGCGTAAATCTTTATACAATCAAATCAAATAGTATACACCTATAGACATTTATCTTTATATGATAAAAAATAAAATAATAAACGCTGATAAACATCTTTTTTATTTAATTAAATAATATTTTACAGACCAATAGCCATTTATCTTTGTATGATCAAATAAATTAATATTCACCGATAGACGTGTATTCCGTCTTTGCGTATTGCAGAGTTATCTTCTCTTGTGAGCAGGTATTTATTGTTACGTCATTGGTTTGTGTGAGAAAATTACGTCGTTTTCTCAAAGTTGATGACGTTACTCTCACAAACAAATGACGTAACAACCAGTACCTCCTCACAAGAGAAGATAACTGCAATACGCAAAGACTTTATATGAAAAAATAAAATAAGGGCGATGTAACACACTTGTCATTCCTTAACATATCTGTTTTTGAACAATAATACATGTGCGTATATGTATTATTTTCTAAGAAATAAATCACGTGTAACGTTTTTCCAAAAGCAAGCCCCCCATTACAAAAATGAAACGTGTGTGTCTTTTGTGACTTGTCAATGATGAAACAGATTTGTTGAGTGAGGGTACACGTGTGCAAATACATACATACTCGGGTTTCAACACACATCACACATTCACGTTTTACTAGCTCACGTGATAAATGTTTGCATGCGAAAAAGAACAGTATAACTGAAATCATTGGACGATATATATGTCACGTTCTCTTCTACGCCCTGGAGTTGACAGGAACGTACATTGAATAGCATAATAACAATAATAATGGTTTAAATAAGGATACAGCTTATTAATGACAATAACGAAATAAAAAAAACCAATAACAAACTTTTAATAATAATAACAACATATCAGGTAAGATAACCAAACATGCAACGATAACAAACTGTATGATTTGGCTACATTTGACATATGTCAGGTTGGGTTAGGTCATCCTCGATATCCAGGGGTTACGCTCACTTTCGCTCTCTTCACCCCTGGATTATGTCAGCAAAATTAAAGGCTCAATGTGCAGCACCTTGTGGATGAGACGAGAAGACTAGTTTGGTCCTTTGATGTACATCAAAAGAATCTCGCGGTCGCGTAACGGCAAAAAATGATAGGCTTTGAAGTCGAGCAAGGCTCCTTTTTAATCTTCAAAGGACAAGTATCAGCCTAGTGATTGGTCGTTTTTATTTTTACCTGGCACCAATCAAATAGCTTAGAACACCGTTGTTGGTTATACAGTTGTATTTGGTTTGATTACTCTTTATTGTGTTTTAATAAAAATAGCGCAATGTATGGGTTTCCTTGTAAAGCCCTCGGTCTGATATTGGGTCCTTGGGCTGATATGGCATGTGATATAAATTTTACCGTGTGCTATTCTCTATTTAATACCGCAATGCATGGCTTTCTTTGTAAAAATTATTTATCAAAGCTACATGTATAGTTATACGTTAAAAAATGTGTCCAATGCGTGGTTACAATTTTGGACAGTGGTGCAGGAATCCTTAAAATAATTTAAAAAGTTGGCTGTAGGTACATTGAGACAACCTGCATACCAATACAATTTAGTCTATATAACTATTAATCAAACTTGTTAATAAAGAGGTATATCTCGTGTATACGTAATGAAAATAAGACATAGTTTTCATGTTTTAAAGATGTTGAAAACTCTCCAATTTGTTGTAACCCTTTCTATTATAGGTAGCTAACCTGTTCCCCCGCCTACAGTCGACAGTGGTGGCCCTGTACTGTGGCCTGTTCGACTCCTCGTCTGTTATGCAACAGCTGATGAAGGTACGTGCCACAACAGATATATTAATCATACAACAGCAAACGAAATCGATATTAATAATATTTGAGATTTATGTTGTTTTAATGTCGATTTCAAACGGACGAAGTTATGTAACAGGCTGTGTGAAAATTTCAGGATATAAAACACACAAATTACAAACATATATAGAACATAGTGTTTTCAGATAATAAATGTTATTTAAGGATTGGAAAGCGGTTTATGATGAGAGTACACTCCGGTTTTTGTGTGTTATATCTCCATAACATGAAAAATATATTCATGTTAATCCTTATAATTTAATCTACTTTACACAATCCCTGTGGAATAGACTTTAATTGATGGATTCTTTTCTCTTGGAAATTATTGCGCTGCTGTATAAGCCAATCAAAAGCGACGTTCCTAACGGCGACGTCATTATTTTTTCGTTATGGGCTGATATCATAAATTTTTAAGCCAATGAAAATGCTTATTACAAGCAAGATTAAATCATATATATAGAGAGAGAGACCAGAGTTCAGATTATCGAAACTGAACGGTATAGATATCTAGACCAGAGTTCAGATTATCGAAACTGAACGGTATAGATATATAGACTGGAACACAGACTATATCAGATACTGAACGGTATAGTTATCTAGAACGGAGCACAGGTTTTCAGATACTGAATGGTATAGATATCTAGAACGGAGCACAGATTATCAGATACTGAACGGTATATATATCTAGAACGGAGCACAGATTTTCAGATTCTGAACGGTATATATATTTAGAACGGAGCACAGATTTTCAGATACTGAACGGTATAGATATCTAGACCGGAGCACAGATTTTCAGATACTGAACGGTATAGATATCTAGAACGGAGCACAGATGTTCAGATACTGAACAGTATACATATCTAGAACGGAACACATATTTTCATATATTGAATGATATAGATATCTAGACCGGAGCACAGATTTTCAGATACTGAACGGTATAGTTATCTAGAACGGAGCACAGATTTTCAGATACTCAACGGTATAGATATCTAGAACGCTAGAGATATATAGGATGGGAAACAGATCAACATATATATATATACGTAGACAGGATGCAAACATACTGATATAGGACGCTAGAGATATATAGGATGGGAAACAGATCAACATATATATATACACGTAGACAGGATGCACACATACTGATATAGAACGCTAGAGATATATGGGATGGGAAACAGATCAACATCTATATATACGTAGACAGGATGCTCACATACTGATATAGAACGCTAGAGATATATAGGATGGGAAACAGATCAACATCTATATATACGTAGACAGGATGCTCACATACTGATATAGAACGCTAGAGATATATAGGATGGGAAACATATCAACGTATATATACACGTAAACAGGATGCACACATACATATATAGAACGCTAGAGATATATAGGATGGGGAACAGATCAACAAATATATATATATACGTAGACAGGATGCACACATACCGATATAGAACGCTAGAGATATACGGGATGGGAAACAGATCAACATATATATATACGTAGATAGGATGCACACATACTGATATAGAACGCTAGAGATATATGGGATGGGAAACAGATCAACATATATATATATACGTAGACATGATGCACACATACATATATAGAACGCTAGAGATATATAGGATGGGAAACATATCAACGTATATATACACGTAAACAGGATGCACACATACTGATATAGAACGCTAGAGATATATAGGAGGGGGAACAGATCAACATATATATATATGTTGATCTGTTCCCCCTCCTATATATCTCTAGCGTTCTATAACTGTATGTGTGCATCCTGTCTACGTGTATATATATATGTTGATCTGTTTCCCATCCCATATATCTCTAGCGTTCTATATCAGTATATGTGCATCCTGTTTACGTGTATATATACTTTGATATGTTTCCCATCCTATATACCTCTAGCGTTCTATATATGTATGTGTGCATCCTGTTTACGTGTATATATACGTAGACAGGATGCACACATACAGATATAGAACGCTAGAGATATATAGGATGGGAAACAGATCAACGTATATACATGTATATACGTAGACAGGATGCACACATACTGATATAGAACGCCACACGTGTACATGAACACAATACCGGTAATTTTGTTTTTATACGCCCGTCGAAGACGGCGACGTATTATGTTATCACGTGAGCGGGCGGGCGGGCGGGCGGGCA